>NC_091378.1:14975516-15017784 GCF_038502225.1 Cherax quadricarinatus | reverse complement strand
ACCATCACTATCATCGTTACCACCATCACTCCTATCGTTACCACCATCACTATCATCGTTACCACCATCACTACTATCGTTACCACCATCACTACTATCGTTACCACTATCACTATTATCGTTACCACCATCACTACTATCGTTAACACCATCACTACTATCGTTGCCACCATCACTACTATCGTTACCACCATCACTACTATCGTTACCACCATCACTATTATCGCTACCACAATCACTGTTATCGTTACCACCATTACTACTATCGTTTCCACGATCACTACTATCGTTACCACCATCACTATAATCGTTAACACCATCACTAAAATCGTTAACACCATCACTATTATCGTTAACATCATCACTACTATCGTTACCACCATCAATACTAGCGTTAACACCATCACTAGTACCGTTACCTCCATCACTATTATCGTTAACACCATCACTATTATCGTTAACACCATCACTACTATCAATTCCACCATCACTATTATCGTTACCACCATCACTACTGCCGTTAACACCATCACTACTATCGTTACCACCATCACTATTATCGTTACCACAATCATTACTATCGTTAACACCATCACTAGTACCGTTACCTCCATCACTATTATCGTTACGACCATTACTATCGTTAACACCATCACTACTATCGTTAACACCATCACTAATATCGTTAACACCATCACTACTATCGTTAACACCATCACTACTATCGTTAACACCATCACTACTATCGTTAACACCATCACTACTATCGTTAACACCATCACTAGTACCGTTACCTCCATCACTACTGTCGTTAACGCCATCACTAGTACCGTTACCTCCATCACTATTGTCGTTAACACCATCACTATTATCGTTGCCACCATCACTACTATCGTTACCACCATCACAATTATCGTTACCATCACTGTTATCGTTACTACCATCACTATTATCGTTAACACCATCACTATTATCGTTAACACCATCACGACTATCGTTACCACCATCACTAGTACCGTTACTTCCATCACTATTGTCGTTATCACTATTATCGTTAACACCATCACTATTATCGTTATCACCATCACTACTATCGTTATCAACATCACTACTATCGTTAACACCATCACTAGTACCGTTACTTCCATCACTATTGTCGTTAACACCATCACTATTATCGTTAACACAATCACTACTATCGTTACCATCACTATTATCGTTAACACCATCACTAGTACCGTTGCCTCCATCACTATTATCGTTAACACCATCACTACTGTCGGTACCACCATCACTATTATCGTTACCATCACTATTATCGTTACCATCACTATTATCGTTAACACTATCACTACTATCGTTAACACCATCACTACTATCGTTACCACCATCACTACTAGCGTTACCTCCATCACTATTATCGTTACCACAATCATTACTATCGTTAACACCATCACTAGTACCGTTACCTCCATCACTATTATCGTTACCACCACTACTATCGTTAACACCATCACTACTATCGATAACACCATCACTACTATCGTTAACACCATCACTACTATCGTTAACACCATCACTACTATCGTTAACATCATCACTACTATCGTTAACACCATCGCTAGTACCGTTACCTCCATCACTACTGTCGTTAACTCCATCACTAGTACAGTTACGTCCATCACTACTGTCGTTAACACCACTACTATAGTTAACACCATCACTTGTACCGTTACCTCCATCACTATTATCGTTAACACCATCACTATTATCGTTAGCACCATCACTACCATCGTGACCACCATCACTACTATTGTTAACATCACTACTACCGTTAACACCATCACTAGTACCGTTACCTCCATCACTGTTATCGTTACCACCATCACTACTATCGTTAACACCATCACTAGTATCGTTACCTCCCTCACTATTATCGTTACCACCATCACTACTAACGTTAACACTATCACTAGTACCGTCACCTCCATCACTATTATCGTTACCACCATCACTACTATCGTTAACACCATTACTAGTACCGTTACCTTCATCACTATTATCGTTAACACCATCACTACTATCGTTAACACCATCACTACTGTCGTTAACACAATCACTAGTACCATCACCTACGTCACTATTATCGTTAACACCATCACTACTATCGTTAACACCAGCACTATTACCGTCACCTCCATCACTATTACCGTTAGCACCATAACTACTACCGTTAACATCACTGCTATCGTTAACACCATCACTAGTACCATTGCCTCCGTCACTACTATCGTTAACACCATGACTTCTATCGTTAACACCATCACTAGTACCGTTGCTTCCATCACTATTATCGTTAACACAATCATTATTATCGTTAATACCATCACTGCTATCGTTAACGCCATCACTAGTACAGTTACCTCCATCACTATTATCATTAACACCATCACTACTATCGTTAACACCATCACTAGTACCGTTACCTCCATCACTATTATCGTTAACACCATCACTATTATCGTTAACACCATCACTACTATCGTTACCATCATCACTATTATCGTTACCACCATCACTACTGCCGTTAACACCATCACTAGTACCGTTGCCTCCATCTCTATTATCGTTAACACCATCACTACTATCGGTACCACCATCACTATTATCGTTACCACCATCACTATTATCGTTACCACAATCATTACTATCGTTAACACCATAACTAGTACCGTTACCTCCATCACTATTATCATTAACACCATCACTACTATCGTTAACACCATCACTAGTACTGTTACCTCCATCACTATTATCGTTAACACCATCATTATTATCGTTACCACCATCACTACTGTCGTTACCACCATCACTACTATCGGTAGTACCATCACTACTAACGGCAATACCATCTCTACTTTCGTTAATACCATCACTACTATCGTTAATAAAATTATTACTGACATTAATACCATCAATACTATCGTTAATACAATCACTACTATCGTTAGTATCATCACTATTGTCGTTAATTCCATCACTATTATCGTTAATACCATCACTAACATCGTTTATAATATCACTACTAACGTTGATAATATTACTGACGTTAATACCATCACTACTATCGTTAACACCACCACTACTATCGTTAATACCATCACTGCTAAAGTTAATGATATTACTTATGTTAATACCATCAATACTAACGTTAATATAATTATTACCGACGTTAATACCATCACTACTATCGTTAATACCATAATAACTATGTTCCCAGTTGTCTATATTAAAGTTATCTTCAAGACATCAGAATCTTAGTAAATAATTTGTATGATTTCCCCGTCTGTAAGAATGGCACAAGTAAGATTTTCAGGCGTTATTATAGATTAACTCGGCGAATTGGAAAAAAATCTTATATCAACTGCACCCATCGATAATTTTGTTATCGAATATCTTTCAGAGGAGGTTCCACCGACAGCGTTATGCTGCTGTAGTATCTCAGAATTCACCATTCGTCCTGGTAGATACACTTTCCTCTCAAAGAGTGTTGACTGGTCAGTCCTGGACGAACTTCGCTCTTGTGATTTCCGTCTGTCACTTCGACATCAATTTAATTATATCTGTACAATTGCGATCAGCGGTGCAGATTTTTTTAAGAATATTGATGAGAGGATGCTTTTTAAAGATGACAGATTCATACTCAATTTGAAGATCGAATTTTTTCCCTTGTAAGATATAGGAATAAAGGCATCTCCGAATGAATAAATCCTGGAAGGACAGGAATATAACAAACGATATCTTAAATGCGATGTCAGCGCTGGAAGGCACCTGGAAGAACTTGTACCTTCAAAAATTGCAGTTTTTCTAGAGGACAGAAAAGATTTTTCATGGTTTAAGAAAAAGCAAATTTTGGACGAACAGAAGCTGGTGTGGCAGACATCTTGTGCGCCAGAGATTAATATTGGTACCTGTTTCTTAAACATTATTGTACCACACTGCCAGTCAAAAACCTAACCGTCACAGTTAAACATTAAACTTATTAGCGGAACATAAACTGTAGAAAAGTTTAAAGTTCCTGTTGATTAATGTATACAAGATTTATCCATCAATGGCTTCGTTATCTTGAAAAGTTATGATTTTACTTTACGTTTCAGTGATGATGATAAAACACAAACCAGCTCCACGGACGGTGACACGGACATAAACATCATCACGGATGACAAAAGTGACACTAGAAAAAGCGTCAGTGGTGACGATTTGAATGAAGACGAAAGAGAAAAGGAGACGAAAAATGAACGGGCTCTGATACCCATTTCAATAATAGAGTATTAAAACTAGGTGGCAAGATTATAAAACATAATAATACAATGCCAATGGCGCCTCTGTGTAAGCTTAAGAAATGTGCCGTCTACAATAAAAATTATGTTCGGAACACGAAGTCCATCATCCTTCTTAAGGGGAGATGAATAAATCTTATATAAATACAATATGAATCGGAAAGAGGAGCGTAAAAGAAAAATGTTTTCTGTGACAATTACGTTACCTCCTTTTATCATGTATAATTTCGACAAGTGTGTACCCCGCAGCCGTAAGCCTAAGATGTCTTCCTAAGGTTTCTTCAGTAGGCTTTTCTAGGCGACAGAGGATGGCTTATACCAATATGTGTGGGCTGAGATATAGAAAAAAGGGCCACACTCACCTTTGGTCAGCGATGGAGTAAAATATGACGATTTCATACTTGCGGTTGTAGATGGTAAGTCGTAAAAATTCTCTATTGATGGTGCGACACTGTTCCTTAACTTTACGAATGTCAGCGGTGTGGAGGGGCTGAAGGAGAGTGGGAAAAATAATGAAGATCCAGAGGTGAGGATAAAGGTGCCAACTACGCAGGCTCTATAGGCTCCAATAGAACCGCCAACTTCCCTATTTCTACAGAAGCCAAAGTATCATATACAAGAGATGGATGTGCCACGTAATCCCGATGGTGTACATTCCCTTCCACAAGTAGAAGAAAGAAAATATCGTAAAGAATATATTCCTTGTATCTTTCCGTTCAATTCAAAACCAATTATTACTGATGAAATAGGAAGAAGTCCACCGAAAACTGAACTGCCACCACTGAGCACTTCACCAGAAGACGTGAAGGGACCATCACCAGTCAAGCAAGAGGTGAAGGGACCCTCACCAGTTAAACCAGAGGCAAAGGGACCCTTACCAGTGCAGCAAGAGGTGAAGGGACCCTCACCAGTTAAGCCAGAGGTGAAGGAACCCTTACCAGTTAAGCCAGAGGTAAAGGAACCCTTACCAGTCAAACAAGAGGTGAAGGGGCCCTTACCAGTCAAGCAAGAGGTGAAGGGACCCTCACCAGTTAAACCAGAGGCAAAGGGACCCTTACCAGTCAAACAAGAGGTGAAGGGACCCTCACCAGTCAAGCAAGTAATGAAGGCACCACCATCAATAGTACAATCAAGAGTGTTCAATAAGACTCAGTACGTTGATAAAGGCGTACCTTCATGTACACCCTGGTAACCACATACACACTGTGGTGAAAAAAGAAGGGATCTCTCTGCTCTCTTGAAACTCGATTTAGAGAGACGCTTACGGTAGTATCCCTCGCCAAAGAATGCAAAGTCGTGGGTATGGTCATGGTGGGGTGTAGTAGGAACTGTACTCTACTGTACACTCGTTCTTACACTTGTGATGACTTCGATTGTATGGTAGGGGCATTAAAGTATGGCTACAGTCCCGTCCTTCATCACCCAGGGACGTAACACAGTACAAAAAATTCTTGATCATTTATTACAAGTTCAAAACCCATCCGCAACCATCCCGGGTCCATTAGTTGGTCAAGAGCCAACTAATGGTCCGGGGATCGCTAGTCCTCCGGAGGTCACGCATGGTCCAGCGCCCACAAGTAGTCCTGAAGCGACAGTGTTAGGAAGTGACCTGGAGTCACCTTTGTTAACCCTTTCAAGGTCGAGAGGCCCTCTCCTAAACTTGTTCTCAGGTTCGAAAAATTTTCAGAAAAAAATTATTTTTTTCTAATGAAATGATAATCTTTTCCCAATCATAATGACACCAAAAGCATGAAATTTGATGGAAAACTCATGAAATTTATGCTTTCACAAAGTTAAGTCTCGACGATGTTAACACATTGGCGATTTTGCCCACTTTGAGCCCTATTTTCAGCCATTTCCATTGCACTAGTTGACAAAAATCATATTTATTTTGCTAGAACTCCATTTTATCTATTGAATGA
Source organism: Cherax quadricarinatus (assembly GCF_038502225.1). NCBI lineage: Eukaryota > Metazoa > Arthropoda > Malacostraca > Decapoda > Parastacidae > Cherax > Cherax quadricarinatus. The sequence continues at coordinate 15,011,522 of NC_091378.1, read as the reverse complement.
GTACAAGAAACCACCCATTTACTGATTTCAGCTATCCAATAAAGTGGTCAGAAATTGAAAATTTTGCTAATTTCACACAAATTTCAAAAGATGCCAATTTCCAAATAGGATCCAGAATAAACAACAGACATTCCTGGCACTAGTCACATCCCCAGGCCCCTCTTAATAAATGTACGAGGTCCTCTTCGGGTGCTCAAAGAAGGATGGATGGGAGAAGACGTTAGCTCAACACTCTACAACCCGTCTTCAAGGTTGCAGGTGGCACGTGAGTTAGCCAAGGATAACCTAAAGACAGCTCAAAGTAAGATGAAACAGAGGTATGACAGAAGTGCACAATTCCGCTCCTTCCATCCAGGAGACAAGGTGTTGGTGCAGGAACCTATACCTGGCCACACCTTGAAAGCTAGATTTACGGGACCTATGCAGATTGTAAGTAGATTATCTGATGTAAATTATGTGGTAGCTCCCATTGATAAAACCTCAAAAACTAAAACTTACCACATTAATCAATTAAAGTACTTCCATACACCAGATAAAGTCCCAGTAATGACTCTGTCCTCTACCTCTGAGGACGACTCTGACTCTTTGCACTCTATCTCTGAAATTAATATTAAACTTTCAAATTCTGTCCTCCTCAAGGATCCTAGCCCTTTAATGGAGGGATTATTTGAAATGCAAGCAACAAATTTAATGGAGCTTCTACAGTCATATCCTAATATTTTTCGGATGTGCCGAAAAAATGTACGTTAGGTTATCAATACACAGTTACCCCCTTCGGAATGAAAAATTCCCCCTCTTCATTCCAGAAACTTATCCATCAGACTATTAAAGGACTTGAAGGCACGGCAGCGTACCTAGATATTGTTGTGGCGTCTGATAATTGGGATCAACACCTACTTAGACTTAAGGCTCTTTTTGAGACCTTTAAGAGTTCCCATTTAACAGTTAATTTATCTAAATCTTCCTTTGGCCAGGCCACTGTCACTTTTCTAGGCCATGAAGTAGGTAGTGGTAAAGTTGCACCTAAACTTGCTGAAGTTCTTTCTATTAAAGATTATCCAGTTCCTCATGATAGGAAATCTCTTCAACGTTTCCTAGGCATGACAGGATTTTACAGAAGATTCTGTAAGAATTTCTCATATTGTAGCCCCTCTTACCTCTCTTACCAGTCACAAAGTTCCCTTTAATTGGACCTCAGACTGTAACACTGCTTTTAATAAAGCAAAAAGATTATTGTGTACTGCACCCATTCTCTTGTCTCCAGACTTCTCCAAACCTTTTTCATTACAGGTTGATGCTTGTGAGTCTGGGGTTGGGGCAGTACTATTACAAATCGGGAACAAGGAGTTGCAGCCTGTAGCATACTTTTCAGCCAAGTTCCAGCCACATCAGAGGGCTTACTCTACCATTGAAAAAGAAGCCCTCGTGCTGGTACTGGCTTTGGAGCATTTCGATGTTTATGTGGGCCAGACATCGCAGGTGGTCACAGTCTACAATGATCACAATCCTCTAGTATATCTCCAAGCCATGAAGAACCACAACACAAGGCTTATGCGCTGGACGCTAAGGCTGCAGCCCTATAATATTTCCATTAAATATATTGCCGGCAAAGAAAATATGTTGGCAGACTCTTTATCTAGAGTATAATATTTTATTTAGGTTAGGATGTTATTTGTGGTAACCCCTTTTCACGCTCTTTTTTTTTTATCCCCTGGTGTGGGTTTTTTTTTTAGTGAGGGGATGCGGGCTACCGTCTGCCTTTATCTTGGACCTATGCTAGCCTGTCTGACTGCTGTCTCACTCTAAGTTTAGGGTTTGGATTTTGATCACGAGAAAAGCTGAGCTCTATCTAAGAGTTGGATGGTGGAGAGGAAAGGCGGTCCCATTATTTTGTGCCATGGCGGCATGGTTACCACTGGGAGGTGGCAGCCTAATCCTGAGCCTTCTTGGGGTGGGGGTGTGGCATGCAAAGAGTACGTAACCTTTATTCGGCGCATGTACACACCCTCATTTACAGTCTATCTCCCCCAACCAGCGAACCACGTTGCTAAGAGTTGATGATGGGGCCCCGTCGTTCAACTAGTGACCAGGTTCTAGCCAATAAGAAGATGGTTTTGGCAATCGCAGAGGTTATGTGGGTACCGCTCTCCTGTCTGCCCTTGTCATTCCCATTCTAGAGCTGGTTGAAGCACGGTCTGCTATCTTGTGGCTTCTATTTCTGCCTTGCTTACCGTGGAGTGCACTATACTTATCACTGTACATAGTGTACATATTGCTGTTCTAAATTGGTGAAGGATAATATAAGTCTAAACTTTTTCTGCTGTGTTTATTTTGCTCCCATTACACCCGGGATAACAGGCCATTTGGAATCCTGGGTTGTAATACTCACCATGCCTAATCACACTATGTATGCCACTACTATTCTTAAATCTTTCAAACCAACCTTTGCTGGCCTTAAATTCACTCACATCACCACTAGTTGCAGGCAATTTTTTTACCAAATCGTCATGCAACTGCCTAGCCTTTTCACAAATGATTGCTTGAGAGATGTTATCTCCTGCTATCTGTTTTTCATTTATCCACACCAATAACAGTCTCTCAACATTTTCTAACACTTGCAGTCGCTGTTTCGTAATCACAGTTGCACCTTTTGCAAGAACAGCTTCCTTGATTGCCGTTTTCTTGCTCACTATAGTAGAGATGGTTGATTGGGGTATACTATACAACCTGACCAGCTCCGACACACGCACTCCACTTTCGTACTTTGCAATTATCTCTTTCTTCATTTCAACAGTCATTAGCACTCTTGGTCTCGAAGGGAGCTTTCTAGGGGCCCATGGTGACTTATTTTCCAAAAACAGGCACCAAAAACAGTGATAACATGGATAATATGGAATGTACCGAATGTATCCTTAGATGCACGCACACTGGCTGGCTTGTAAACACTGGCACACACGGGGCAGTTCAGACCACACATGGACACGTCTCGTACGAACCACATCGCATACCGGGTTTTGTATCGGCAAGCGAGACAAATTTTTTGCGATATAATGGATCGGTTACCGATCATTACTTTAGCTCTCTCCTCATGATCAAGTCTATCACGCTCCTTTTTGTCTTCTCTTTCTCTTTCTATTCTCTCTCCTTCAAGTCTTTCCTGGATCTTAGCACTAATGAAAGATTCTAAATTTTTCCCTGTTATTCCTAACTTACTTCCAGCATTTATCCAAAACTGGTATTCATCCATACTTGCAAGAATAAGTTAAACTATCAGGGGAAATGAAACGGGTATTAAAGAAAACGGAGGGTTCAATTCCTGCTCCGCTCAAACTGTAAATAAACCAGAGGGCTCGATCCCTGCTTCAATTAAACAATATGTATTAATGAAAACGAAGGGTTCTATGTCAGCTCCGAGCAAACAGTAAGTAGAATGGGGTCACTTGACCATCCAATCTTCTCACCAACAAATCAAGAGTGTCGTATGACAGTTCCCTTGATATAATAAAGAGCTCAATGAAACAAGTTGTCACTGGAAAATCTCGGGTCCCTAGAGTCTAATCCTCCAAAGTATTTCAAGCTCAAGGTGGCAGAATTAAATATTATATCCTGCCTGACTTGACTTACAATAAATCGAGACTATAACAATCACCAAATCTTTTAAATACCTGTACTGTAGTCCTACCATAGAGAATGATTACTCATGGCTGGTGGTAACCGTGTGTGGTATGCAGCGTTGAAGTTCCAATGGTAGATTAGAGATGGAGTTGAATCTTGAGTCAGTAGAGTTGATCCTGGCAAGGTCGCCACTTTTGAAGGCTTACTCAGCCCTGTAACAACTTCAGACAGTATTACCAAGGCTGGCTCCTCCTCAGGAAAATTAGTGAATAGAAAAAGAAATAATAACAGACAAACATAAACACTTTATTATATAGAAAATGTAAAATATAAAACACTTAAATATGAAATATTAATCCTACGTTAAAGAAAATGAAAAATGAAAAATATAAATGATAACTGAATTCAACGCTAATATATATAGGGGTGTCTGGTGTTGGTGACACTGTGTTGTTGAAATCGTAGCCGTTGCTGATGATGGGGGGGGGGGTCGCAGGTGTTGGTTACAACCCACTGGCTAGTTCTTCACAGTAGATAGAGTATTATCCCAATGACAGGAAAGCAGGTTCTTTACCGCTGCAATGATGTGGGGTTACGTCCTGTAATTTCATACAGGTGCACAGGTAATTAAATCCAAAATGGGACGTCTCCAGGACGTTAGTCCGTCTCCATTTGTTCTTCTCGTTGATTGACAGGTGACCCTCTCTGTCATCCAAGAGTAGAGCTGGGAGCTGTGAGTCTAGTGATTTACTGTTTGACCAGAGCCCCACACGTCACCTTTCGGGGGGGGGGGGAAGAAGGAGGGGAAGGGATAGCGGGAGCTAGACTGACCCTACCTTAACAAGCAGCTGGCAGTCAAACTATCACTTTCAGGGAGGGGAAAAAAAGGCGGGAAAAACGGGAGCTTGACTTACCCTACCTTAACTAGTAGCCGGCAATGAAACTATTGTTACTATATCGCTAAACCTATCTATTGAACTTTTCCCTCACAGTGTTGTAGTGTGTACCGCAGTGGTACCCTAGTATACATAGTGTTGTAGTGTGTACCACAGTGGTACCCTAGTATATGGATAATAAATGAATAGGTGAAATTTAAAACTGAAGTGTTAGGCCCAATGAGGCAGATTGATGTTGAAAACAGTTGCCAGCAGTCGTCAGAACCTCCCTCGCAGGTCTGCTAGTCTACCTGACTTATAATTTTTTTTTTATATATTTTATTTAAAACATCATAAATTCAAGGCTGCTTAAAAATTAAATAGCATCACCATACATATTCTATAGAGTACACCAAGATACACACCATAAATACCAGAAAAAATCTTTGTAACTAATACGAATAGATATATACGACAAACACACCATAAAACACATACGTACGTTTCACTAAACACACACAATACTAAAAGATATAACTGTTTGCGCAACAAATATAACACTGGTGGAAACCCCACTTAACCCATTATAACCTACATGCACATCATACAAACATGTTACATCAATGATTAAACAAAGTTTATGTAATTTGCATACAAAATATACAATTGTTTATAGAAATTCCAACTTAGACACAAATTCAATGATTTACTCTAACACAAATTCATTAACATAATAAATATTATATAAATTGACAATCATATTAATCGTCAGCAATTTCCATCCATTCCATAAGTGTTCAATCTTGATACCTATGAACTACGTTTGAATCACAAACAACAATCACAACATTGCGAAATATTTATAGGATAAATTCGGTACGACTTAGTGTAATGTACTCGTGTTATATCCCTTTAATACTTTGGTGACTCACAGACTAGATTGAACAGTAACAGGGAAGGGATAAAACATGCATATATATATATATATATATATATATATATATATATATATATATATATATATATATATATGCATGTTTGTATACCAAAATATCTGCACCTCCATAACACAATCAAAAACAAAACTAAGAAAACTAGTGACTCAAGAATATAACGAGTCTTTACACAAAGAAACTGCCTCCCAGCATACATAAGGGGGATTACCAACGGACCCCTGGCAGTCTTCAAGCTGGCACTGGATAAGCACCTAAAGTCGGTCATTCGCTGCCTGACCACGGTAGAGTGCGGTTGTGCTCTGCACTCCTCTGCTGTTTGTAGGCGAGCTCCCTTGTCAGTTACCTGGCTGCAGCGGTGTGAAGTAGTGCTGTCACGCCTCTGTTAACAACATAGGTGCACTGTGAGTGTCAAGATGGTGGTGAGACGCAGGATAAATACTGTAGGCATTGAGCTACTTCAAGGAACGATAACGCCTAGTTCTGCGCAAGTCTTATTGCCAAAGATCATCCGGGAGACATATGGCGTACAAGATAGTGACTTGTATGGTGTAGCATTAAACGGAAGCCAAAGAATATTCGTCAAACTGCTATCAGCTACGGTTTATGAATCGTTAGTCACCAGGTTTCAGGACGTAAGTCTTAGCGTCACACCAGCTGTCAGTGTAAGATTGATAGATATTTCACGGCATTATACGTGGATCAAGTTACGCAACGTTCCCTTTGAGGCGGACGAGGCGGATGTAAGGAAAGTTTTTGAGACATATGGGACGGTGCATTATGCTCAACATGGTACGTAGCGGCAGGTGCCTATGCTGGTTATCCAGAGGGTTCTCTCAACCTCAAAATGATGTTGAGGCACCCAATACCGTCATATGTGTATCTACAAGATTTCAGGACGCAGGTAATGGTAATGTACCCAGGGCAACGACGTACATGCCGCCTATGTGGTGAGTATGATCACATAGCGGCGACCTGTGACAAGCGAAGACGTGTGCCTGGACCTGTGGTGGATGTCGCAGCCCCTGCTTCAAAGGTGGCAGGTGAAAAACAAACATCGGATGGAGGGCGTGGTGTTTTGTGGAGCAAGATAGTGGATCGGGCACACAGGATTGGCGGTGAGTTGGAGTCCCTCCCCCAGCTGCCTGATCAGGTGTCGTCTCCTGTGGATAAGGAGGAGCAGCAATTACAGGAGAAGGTTCTCGAGATTGAGGAAGAATTGGTGGAGGTGTTGAAGACTTTGTCACCACCAGAGAGGGACGTTACATCTGGGCGTGGTGTCGTCGGAGAGCCGTCGCTTCCAGAAAGTCGGAGACATGATAATTTGGGACGTGATGGTGGTTTGGAGTCGTCCGTTGAATCATTAAACCATTCTCAGGTAGAGGTGGAGGTTCATCGAGAGGCAACATCTGATCAAGATATGTGTAACATGACGGTCACGAGAAAGAGGGTGGCTACGTCAGATTCTGATGACGTCCTTACGCCTGCACAAAGGCCTGGGAAACAGACTGAGGTGAAGTGTGAAGGTAGTGGTGTAGGTGGTGGTAGCCATGATAGGAGGCACCGGAAGAAGGGGGGAGGGAAAGAGAGCACTCTGAAGGTGTCAAACTTAAATTCAAGCTCTGGAGTTGTAAAGAGTGATGAGAGGAGGCAGGGGTGGAAACTTTAATAGGCCTTAGGTGTATGTCTGTAAATGTTAATGGGTTATGTAGCGGTATGAAGAGAGATTGGTTTCGTAATTTCCTGAACAAATCTAGAGTGGATGTTGTGTTCCTGCAGGAGCACAATTTTAAAGAGGGTAGGGTGTTGGAGGTGGCAGGATTTTGAGTAGTTACCCTGCCATCTCCCCGTCTAAAAGGTGGTGTGGGAATTTTAATAAGGGAGACGAGCCCGTTTGTTTTGCAGAGAAGCGAGGGAGGAAGGGGAGGGAGGGTGTTTCGTGTGGATGGGTGGTGGATGGGTAAGCGTGTGTCTTTTGTGAGTGTGTATGCGCCGGCAGAAAATAACATCAAGGTAAAGAATGATTTTGTGTGTGAGGATCTTGTGTTTTTCTTAATTGCACTGCCAGAGGTAGCAATTGTTGGTGGGGATTGGAATAGTGTAATCAGGGTGGCTGATGTGGACCCAAAAGGGGCTGGATATGTCTGTGGCTCTTAGGGATTTATTAAGGGATGTTAGGTTACGTGATGCCTTCGGGGGGTGGGGGCAGTGTGGGAGACTGAATATACGTTTGTTAGGAGTGGATATGCTGCGAGACTAGATAGAGTGTACCTTTCTCAGGGAGTGGATGTGAAATCTTTCAGTACTGTGGAGGCTACAATGTCAGATCATAGGGCAGTGGTGGTGGAGGTTGGGTGGGGGACGCTCGCGGACATACATAGAAGTTATTGGAAATTAAATATAAGTGTGTTAGGTGATGAGGAGGGGTTGGAGGGGTTTTCAGTCCTATGGAGGGAGCTTAGTGTGGAAGAACAGGGAGTGGATGACATTGTGACATGGTGGGATAGTGTTGCAAAGGAAAGGATTAGAAAGTTTAATGTGAGAGAAGGAAAACGTATTAATAATTTAAAATATGGACTGGCTAACTATTTAGAGGATAGGTTAAGAGGTTGCTATGGGCGGGGGGTAGGTGGGAATAATTTTCCTATGGATGAAATAGCTGAAATAAAGGGGAGGTTGAGGGTGTTGCAAAATGAAAGGTTTCAAGCTGTAAGGGTGCAGGCAGGGGTGGAAGAGGTGCTTTGGGGCGACAAGCCGTCAGCGTGTGTTTTGCGGCATCAAAAGCAAAGGCAGGCGGTGACAGCTATCCCATGTTTAGAGGTAACGGAGATGGTTGGGAATTATAGAGCAGGGCAGGAGATACGAACCACGAAGGGGATGTGTGCGTATGTGGAGGCTTGGTACGAGAAGTACTGGAACAGTGGGGGGGTGGGTGACGTGGCGTTGGACAAGGTGTGTACGTATGTGACGTGTAATTTAGGAAATAGTGATAGAAAGGCTTTAGGTGGGACTATTACGGCAGAGGAAATAGAGAATGGGTTAAGGGGAATGAGGACGGGGAAAGTGCCGGGTATTGACGGTCTCCCAGTAGAATTTTATTTACAACATTGGACGTTAATAAGGGGATTTATGGTTAGGTTATTTAATCGTATGAAGGAGAAGGGTATGTTGGGGGAGAAGCAGGTAACAGCAGTTGTAGTGTTGGCCCCGAAGGTCAAGGGGCAGCCCACCCTTCGGGAGTACCAAGCCATATCACTGCTGTGTGCAGACTATAAGGTGTTCGCAAAAATTTTAGGTAATAGGTTCAAATGTGTTGTGGGAAGGGTCGTGTCAAAATCTCAGTTTGGGTTGCCGGGAAGGTCGATGATTGAAGGACATGGGATACTGAGAAGTTTTGTGGAAGCTAAGGGTGGGGGTGAAGGGGCGGCTTTGTTGGCTCTAGATTGGCAGGGAGCATATGATAGAGTGGAAAGGGGAGCTTTGCAGGTTATACTTAGGAGACAGGGTTTTGGGGAGGAAATAGTCGAGTGGGTAAATACGCTATACAAGGGGGCGAAAATGAGGATACAGATTAATGGGTGTATGGGGAGGGATATTGCAATGGGTAGAGGTCTTAGACAGGGATGCCCCATGTCCCAAATATTGTTTGCGTGTTTCCAGAACCCCTTTTATAGAATGGTTGACCGCAGCTTATGTACGCCATGTGAGGGAAGTGTGGGGGGTGGGAGGGCCTGGTCGGGTTTAATTGGATACGTTGACGACACCACTGTGCTCATTCGTGAAGGGATGCCAATGGGCGTGTTGGACGAGGTTGTGCAATTATTTGGAAGTGCCACGGGTATGCAGGTAAATAGTGCGAAGTCAAGGTGCATGGGGTTGGGTTCTTGGGTGGGGGGTGTGGGGGGGAGATGTAATGTTGTTAAAGAATGGGTGATGTCTTTAAAGATTTGTGGTATTATTTATAAGGATGACATGGTTGCGGCGCGGGAGGAAAACTCGGATAGGTTATTGGAAAGGATCGTGGGGCGTCTAGGTGTTCTGAGACCCCAGCACCTAACTCTTATACAGCGAGTGATAGTCGTAAACATTTTTTTGTATAGTAAGATTTTGCATGTTGCAGCTGTGTTCCCAATTACAGGGACAGCGATTGCGGGAATTCTAAGACGGGTGTACAAATTTTTGTGGGGTTCACGTTGTGATTGGTTACGGAGGGAAGTTGTAATGTTACCTGTAAGTCAGGGTGGGTTGGGGTTGATGGATTTGAGACGGAGGGCTAAATGTGTGTTTATTAAATGGGAAGTGTTGCGTGAGGGTGTGAACGCGGGGCAGTTGGGAATGATACACGACAGGCTGGGTATGTGGTATCGAGGAATGGAGTTGAGGGAATGCGAAATCGTTTTGAGGGCTGTGATGTTGGTTAAGGAACTGAGAAAGGTTCGTATAAGGGTTTTGTGTAGGTTACTTGTAGGTAGGTGCGTTAGCCCAGTTGAGGGTTTGTTCCCCATGTATGCATGGAAGAGTATTTGGTTTAGATTTAGTAAAATGAAGTTAAACCCTCGGGCGCGTGAGGTGATGTTTCGTTTCCTGCATGGGATCCTGCCGTCTGGTGAGATACTACGAAACAGACAGGTTGTAGAGGGTGGGGGGTGTGGTATCTGTGGAGGGGATGAGACTGCGTTCCATGTAGTTTACTTTTGTGAAGGGCTAGAGGAGGTTAGGTGCTGGTTAAGTAGGTTGGTACAGAGGGTGGGGGGCCGTGGGGTATCGGTTCTGCGTGCTTTAAGTCTAGATACGGGTGGGTTAGACGAGGGTGTCATAAGAGTTTTAGATAATATCATGGTAGATTATATATATATGTCGTGGATGATGAGGGGGAGAGGGGATAGTGAGGAGAGAAGAAAGGTTCTTGCGGTAACGTTCTATCATACGATGTGTCGTAACAGAGATTTGTATGGGAGGAGGTGGGATCAGGCTTTCTCAGAGGGGTATAGAATGCTAACGTTAGGGATTCTCGTAAATCTGTGATTGATAATGAGTGAGTGAAGGAGTTTTCATAGGTTGGAGGGAGTCAGGGGGTCACAGCGGGCTCGCCTCCTTTGGGGGGGGGGTCGTGAGAGTGTTGTGAATGTGGGTTTGGAATGGTTTCCTGGTTTTCATTGAGACTTTATGGCATCCAAGTGTAGATGTAGAGTTCAAGGTCTCGTTATGTTAGATATAACATTTTTCAGAATGTAGGTATAATATAGTAGATTTTTTATGTATTATTTTGATGTGTATCAGTCTTGTATGACACGATTCTTGAGTAGTAAGTTATTTGCGATATGAAGTGTGTTTTAGTTTGTATGTATGTTACGTGCTGGGTTTTTGCACGATGAGATATACTTAGATACTGTTTTGCTTTGTGCATACAGTGCATCTGATTAATGTGATTTTGTGAAACTTTTTGTGTGTACGTGTGTGTGTGGGTGTGTGTGTGTGTGTGTGTGTGTGTGTGTGTGTGTGTGGGTGTGTGTGTGGGTGTGTGTGTGTGGGTGTGTGGGTGTGTGTGTGGGTGTGTGTGTGTGTGTGTGTGTGTGTGGGTGTGTGTGGGTGTGTGGGTGTGTGTGTGTGTGTGTGTGTGTGTGGGTGGGTGTGTGGGTGTGTGTGTGTGTGTGACTGTATGTGTGTGTACTCACCTATTTGTACTCACCTATTTGTGGTTGCAGGGGTCGAGTCCTAGCTCCTGGCCCCGCCTCTTCACTGGTTGCTACTAGGCCCTCTCTCTCCCCGCTCCATGAGCTTTATCAAACCTCGTCTTAAAACTGTGTATGGTTCCTGCCTCCACTACGTCATTTTCTAGGCTATTCCACTGCCTTACAACTCTATGACTGAAGAAATACTTCCTACTATCTCTCTGACTCATTTGTGTCTTCAACTTCCAATTGTGGCCTCTTGTTTCTGTGTCCCCTCCCTGGAACATCCTGTCTTTGTCCACCTTGTCTATTCCACGCAGTATTTTATATGTCGTTATCATGTCTCCCCTGACCCTCCTGTCCTCCAGTGTGGTCAGGCCGATTTCCCTTAATCTTTCTTCATAGGACATTCCCCTTAGCTCTGGCACTAACCTTGTCGCAAACCTTTGTACTTTCTCTAGTTTCTTGACGTGCTTTATCAAGTGCGGGTTCCAAACAGGTGCTGCATACTCCAGTATGGGCCTTACATACACGGTGTACAGTGTCTTGAATGATTCCTTACTAAGGTATCGGAATGCTGTTCTCAGGTTGGCCAGGCGCCCATATGCTGCAGCAGTTATCTGATTGATGTGTGCTTCCGGAGACATGCTCGGTGATATACTCACCCCAAGATCTTTCTCCTTGAGTGAGGTTTGCAGTCTTTGGCCACCTAGCCTATACTCTGTCTGTGGTCTTCTGTGCCCCTCCCCCATCTTCATGACTTTGCATTTGGCAGGATTAAATTCGAGAAGCCATTTGCTGGACCAGGTGTCCAGTCTGTCCAGGTCTCTTTGAAGTCCTGCCTGGTCCTCATCAGATTTAATTCTCCTCATTAACTTCACATCATCTGCAAACAGGGACACTTCTGAGTCTAACCCTTCCGTCATGTCGTTCACATATACCAAAAATAGCACTGGTCCTAGGACCGACCCCTGTGGGACCCCGCTCGTCACAGGTGCCCACTGTGATACATCATTACGTACCATGACTCGTTGTTGCCTCCCTGTCAGGTATTCTCTGATCCATTGCAGTGCCCTTCCTGTTATATGCGCCTGATGCTCTAGCTTCTGCACTAATCTCTTGTGAGGAACTGTGTCAAAGGCCTTCTTGCAGTCCAAGAAGATGCAATCAACCCACCCCTCTCTCTCTTGTCTTACTTCTGTTATTTTATCATAAAACTCCAGAAGGTTTGTGACACAGGATTTGCCTTCCGTGAATCCGTGCTGGTTGGCATTTATACTCCTGTTCCGTTCCAGGTGCTCCACCACTCTCCTCCTGATAATCTTCTCCATAATTTTGCATACTATACACGTCAATGACACAGGTCTATAGTTTAGTGCCTCTTTTCTGTCTCCTTTTTTAAAAATGGGAACTACATTTGCCGTCTTCCATACCTCAGGTAGTTGCCCAGTTTCCAGGGATGTGTTGAAGATTGTGGTAAGTGGCACGCACAACATATCTGCTCCCTCTCTAAGGACCCACGGGGAGATGTCTGGTCCCATTGCCTTTGAGGTATCGATGTCCCTTAGCAGTTTCTTCACCTCCTCCTCATCTGTATGTATGTCGTCCAACACTTGTTGGTGTATTCCTTGCTGGTGTCCCCATCTGGTCTGTCCCCCCAGAGTCCTTCCTGTCTCTACTGTAAATACTTCCTTAAATCTCGTGTTGAGCTCCTCACATACCTCTTGATCGTTTCTTGTGAGTTCTCCACCTTCTTTCCTCAGCCTTATCACCTGGTCCTTGACTGTTGTCTTCCTCCTAATGTGGCTATACAGCAGTTTCGGGTCAGATTTGACTTTCGATGCTATGTCGTTTTCATACTGTCGCTGGGCCTCCCTCCTTATCTGTGCATACTCGTTTCTGGCTCTTCTACTAATCTCCTTGTTTTCCTGGGTCCTATGCCTCCTGTACCTTTTCCATTCTCTGTTGCACTTAGTTTTTGCCTCCCTACACCTTCGGGTAAACCAAGGACTCGTTTTGGTCTTCCTATTATTTCCGTTTCCCTTGGGAACAAAACTTTCCTCTGCCTCGTTGCACTTTGTTGCCACATATTCCATCATCTCGTTTACTGATTTTCCTACCATTTCTCTGTCCCACTGAACCTCCTGCAGGAAGTTTCTCATACCTGTGTAGTCCCCCCTTTTATAGTTTGGCCTGTCCCCTTCAGTTCCTGTTACATTCTCCACTTGTAACTCTACTATATAGTCAAAACTCAGAACCACATGATCGCTAGCTCCAAGGGGCCTCTCATAAGTGATGTCCTCAATGTCTGAACTGCTCAGGGTGAACACAAGATCCAGTCTTGCTGGCTCATCCTCCCCTCTCTCTCTGGTTGTGTCCCTGACATGTTGATGCATGAGGTTTTCAAGTACCACATCCATCATCTTGGCTCTCCATGTTTCGGGACCCCCATGTGGCTCCAGGTTTTCCCAGTCGATCTCCCTGTGGTTGAAATCGCCCATTACCAGTAACTTTGCTCTGCTCGAGTGAGCTCTTCTTGCCACCTCAGCCAGTGTGTCCACCATCACCCTGTTGTTTTCTTCGTACTCCTCTCTTGGCCTCCTGCAGTTCTGTGGTGGGTTATACATCACTCCAATGACTACTTTATGTTCTCCGGACTGAATTGTACCTACAATGTAGTCTCTTTCTCCAATCATGTCCATGCCTTCCATTTCCTCAAATCCCCATCGGTGTTTTATGAGCAGTGCAACCCCTCCTCCCCCTCTACTCCTTCTATCTTTCCTCAGGATCTGATATCCTGTTGGGAAGATTGTGTCTGTTATTTTCTCAGCGAGTTTTGTTTCTGTGACTGCTATGATGTCTGGGGATTTTTCACTGATTCTTTCATTCCACTCCTCATGTTTATTCATTATTCCATCCGCGTTTGTGTACCAAACCTTTAGTTTCTTTTCTATCATTGTGGTCATGCAAGAATATTGGGGTTGGGGGAGCGAGAGCCTTGGTGGGGGACTATATGGGGCTGTTGTGTAGGTGGGGTTTGTGTTGATGGGGGTGGGGTCAGAATGCCCATAAGGGACAGCTGTTGGGGTGAGGTTTGTGATATGGGGATTGGTGGCAGAGGGAACAGTGAGTGGGTTTTAGTATAGGTTGCTCAGTTGCGTTGGGAATGTCGCGGGTGGAGTCTTTTGGTGGGAGATTCTGTGGGGTGTGTTTGCCCTTCCTCCTGTGTCTGGGTCCTGCTCATTTTCATTGCTTCTCGTTCCTCCTTGCGTCTCTGTACCCTCTCTTTCAGTGTAGTCCTTTCTTCTTGTGTTCTGTCACGGTCGAGGTATACTCTGTGTGTGTGTGTGTGTGTACATGTGTGTGTGGGTGTGTGTGTGTGGGTGTGTGTGTGGGTGTGTGGGTACTCACCTAGTTGTACTCACCTAGTTGAGGTTGCGGGGGTCGAGTCCGAGCTCCTGGCCCCGCCTCTTCACTGATCGCTACTAGGTCACTCTCCCTGAGCCGTGAGCTTTATCATACCTCTGCTTAAAGCTATGTATGGATCCTGCCTCCACTACATCGCTTCCCAAACTATTCCACTTACTGACTACTCTGTGGCTGAAGAAATACTTCCTAACATCCCTGTGATTCATCTGTGTCTTCAGCTTCCAACTGTGTCCCCTTGTTACTGTGTCCAATCTCTGGAACATCCTGTCTTTGTGGGTGTGTGTGTGTGTGTGTGTGTGTATTTCCCTTTCTATTGTATTGAGCTTTTGTCATGGGTCAGACGTTATGTAATACTTTATATATGTATGACTCGATTCTTTTTAAAGTTTATAATTCTGGTCTGTACCCTGATACCGGTTTGGTGTCAATGCTAAGTTCTTGATGTTAAGTTTTAGTCTGTATGGTATACAGACATATCTAGACGGTTTATGTTTTTTTTTTCGCATGTTGGTATATGTAAAACTGTATTGTTAGGGATACATATGTAGATGTTCTAGTAAGATTATGATGTTAGGTTTTTTTTTTTTATTAATACGAAGGATGGGATTTAACTGACATAACTTTTGTATATTTTATGTTCAAGTGTATTGAGCCTTTGTCAGATGTCATGTTATATGTACAAGTTATATATATGTAAGGGTTTGCATTAATGAATGTGTATATATGTCAATTCATGACCCTGTCACAGTATTTTTTTTTTAGTTATGTTCTTGCCGTAAGTTCTTGTTGTATGTTTGGCAGCAATATCTTGCCAGCATGTAGGTGCAATCTGTTTGTCAGTTAATTTGATTGAGATCCATACTGTTTCTTTATTTTTATGTTAAACTGTATTAGTTTTAAATAAAATATAAAAAAAAAAGTCGGTTCCTGATCAGCCGGGCTGTGGCTCGTACGTTGGTTTGTGTGCAGCCAGCAGTAACAGCCTGGTTGATCAGGCTCTGATCCACCAGGAGGCCTGGTCACAGACCGGGCCGCGGGGGCGTTGACCCCCGGAACTCTCTCCAGGTAAACTCCAGGTAAAGGAAAGCATCAAAAACATAACAAATATGTAAAGGCACCCCAGTCATTTTGTACACAAAAAGGTACAATAAGTAACCCTAACCCCTGAATCTACAACCACACATCCATAACAACTAGAACACATTCATGCCTAAACTCATATTCACGCAACTCACCCCCCCCCAAGAGACGAGCCAGCTATTGCCCACTGACCTACACGACAACTTATTCGGCATGCCTGTGTATTTATTCACAGATTCACAAGGGTTTCAAAAGTGGGCCTTTTATAACCGTCCGAAAAACCCTTATCCCACCTCCTCCCATACAATTCCCTATTCCTACACATTGTACGATAAAACGTTATTGCAAGGACACGCCTTCTCACCTCACTGACCCCTTTTCCCTGCATTACCCACGAAATATAAATGTAATCCACGATAATATAATCTAAAGCCCGTTCAACGTCCTGGTCTAATCCACCGATGTCGAGACTTAACGGGCGCAGGACCTGCACTCCTCTGCCTCCCACCCTCTGTACCACCGTACCCAACCAACTCCTCTGAATTTAGAACCTAACATGGGGGGGGGGATTAAAAGGGGGGGATTTTGTGTTGTCAGGAAGAGAAAGGTTTATGGGGGATAATTATAACTGAAGTTTTTTAAGTTCATATGGTTAACCATGGTTGTCCATTTCATACATATTGTTAAAAATGTCAGAAGATATATAATATGGAAATGGTCATCTTATCGGAGGGCTTTTTCCATGGTATAGTAGGAATATATATACAGGATGAAGCAACTATTTAGGGAATATTTTGTATTGTTTGTATATTAAGAGAGAGATTCGAAATGACATATGGATGAGAGGACCTAGGTCATTGATAACAATGGCAACTGTCATTAATTGGATGAGTTTGAATTTTAATTTTAATTGAAGGTAGAAAACGTTAGTTGATACATGAAATAATGTAATATTCTTAGGTCATACTGCATGTTGTAAGATGGAAGGAATACCTTTAGGGTTTTTCGACATTGTTTGAAGGTATAATCGTCCGGAGGAGGACATATGTACAATGGTTATGGTGTGGAGTTCACTTTTGTATGATTTACAGTTTATATTCAAATTTTGTATGTAGTTTCGTTTTTAATAAAAATAATAAAAAAAAACAACTCCTGACATCTTCTAAACCTTCGCAAAAATAGACAACATGAAAAGCCGTATCTTCCCCACCACAAAACCCACACTCGCCTCCCTCCACGACTCTTCTGGATCGTAGTATTGCCCCTGACGGCAACATACCATGTAAAAAACGAAACATGACTTCACGCACCCTTGGCCGTAATTTCAACATACTAAATCGGAGCCATATATTTTCCCACGAGTACATGGGGAACAAATCTTCTACTGGAGATGCGCACGTACCCCCCAGTAACCTACTTAAAACCCTTATGCTAATGTTCCTCCGTTCCTTTACCATCAACAAAGCTCGTAGTACAATCTCACATTCCCTTAACTCCATTCCACTATACCACTTTTTCACGCCATCACACCCACACGCCAAACCTCCCACTTTAGAAAAACACATTTCACCCTACGCTTTAAGTCCAACAATCCTAAACCTCCTCGACGTACAGGTAACATAACAATCTCACGTTTTAACCAATCACACCTCAATCCCACAAAAAGGTAAATACTCTTCTCAATATTCCATTGATCGCTGTTCCTGTAATTGGGAATACAGTCGCAACGTGCCACACCTTACTATACAATAAAACGTTAACAACGATCACACGTTGGGCCAGAGTGAGATGTTGGGCCTCAAAACGGCCAGAGTGAGATGTTGGGGCCTCAAAACACCCAGACGACCAATGACCTTTTCCAACGTCCTTACTGAATTTTCCTCCCGAATCGTCTCTATAAATAATACCGCAAATCTTTAATGGCATCGCAGTTGTGTTAACCACGTTACAGCTCACCATTCCGCCCCCTTTCCAGGTACCCAACCCCATGATCATCGACTTTTCACTATTTACCTTCATACCCGTGGCACGTTCAAGCACACTCACAACATCTTCCAACCCTTTCATAGACATTCGTTCACACACCAAAACAGTCGTATCATCCACATAACCTATTAATGCCGGCCAACAATACCCTTCCCCGACTCCACCCCCACCCCGGGAACTTACTGTGCTCTCAACCATCCTGTAAAAGGGATCCTGAAAACACGCAAATAAGATCTGTGACATAGGGCACCCTTGTCTTAAACCTCTACCCATCTCAAAGTCCGTCCCCATACACCCATTTATTTGTACTCTCATCTTTGCCCCCTTACACAGCGTGTTTACCCACCCAACTATTTCTTCTCCATAACCCTGTCTCCGAAGAATACTCTCCCCTCCCCCCTTTGACTCCACAAAACTTCTTATAAGCCCGTGACCTTCTAACATCGACCTGCCCGGCAACCCATACTACGATGGCGAAACGACCCTCCCCACCACGCATTTTACCCTATTACCCAAAATTTTTGCGAAAACCTTATAGTCTGCACAGAGCAACGATATCGCCCTATACTTCACAAGGTTTGGCTGCCCTTTGCCTTTCGGGACCAACACCACAACTGCCGTATTCTGCTTATCCCCTAACGTACCCTTCTCCTTCATACAATTTAATAATCTTACCATGAACTTCTCAATCAACTCCCAATGGTGCTAATAAAATTCCACTGGTAAACCGTCAATACCCGGGGCCTTGCCCTTCCTCATTCCGTGTAAAGCAATTTAAATTTCCTCCTCAGTAATAACCCCACCCAAAGCCTTCCTATCACTGTGACCCAAAATGCACTTAGCACACGTGCACACCTTATTTAATTCCACTTCATCCACGCCACAACTAGTCCAGTATTTTTTATACCACGTATCCGCATATGCACTCATAGCTTTTGAGTTTCTTATCACTTGACCTGCTCTATGGATTCCCATCGTCTCATTTACCTCCAAGCTCGGGATTGCCGTCAGCGCCTGCTTTTGCTTTCGTTGTCTCAACACACACGCGGATGGCCTGTCTCCCCACAAAACTTCTTCTAATCCTGCTTGCACCCGCACCGCTTGAAACCGCTCATTATGCAACGTCGCAAGCTCTCTTTTATGTCTACAATCTCGTCCATGGGGTAAACACCACCAACCGATCCCTGCCCATAACAACCTCGTAATCGATCCTCTAAATAATTCACTAGCCCATATTTTAAAGTGTTTATACGCCTACCCTCCCTCACGTAAAAGGATTTTATCCTTTACTTTGCCACCGAGTCCCACCACGTTACAATGTCTTCCACCTCCTGAGCTTCCCTTGAAAGCTCATTCCATAGCATAGAAAAACCTTCTAACCCTTCCTCATCACTTAACATACTAATATTTAATTTCCAATAATTCTTAAAATTTCGGCCATTCCCTCCCACCCTACCTCCACTACTACTGCCCTATGATCTGACAAGACCGTCTCCACCATATTAAAAGACTTTACAACTACTCCCTGAGAAATATACACTCTGTCTAACCTTGCAGCATATCCCCTTCTGATAAAAGTATGTTCTGTTTCCCACACCCCTCCCTCAAACACATCTCTTAACTTAACATCCCTCAACAAATCTCTGAGAGGTGCAGACACATGCCCACCCCCTTTGGGTTCGACGTCAGCCGCCCTTATGACACAGTTCCAGTCACCCCCCACTATCGCTACTTCCGGAAGAGCACGCAAAAAATAAACAAGGTCCTCACACAAAAAATCCGTTCGAACCTTCGTGTCATTCTCCGCAGGGGCATAGACACTTACCAAAGATACACGCTTTCCCATCCAAGTCCCATCCACTCGCAACACCCTCCCCCCACCCCCCTCACATCTCTGCAACACCCTCCCCCCACCCCCCTCACATCTCTGCAACACCCTCCCCCCACCCCCCACCCCCCTCACCCCCCCCTCACATCTCTGCAACACCCTCCCCCCACCCCCCCCTCACATCTCTGCAACACCCTCCCCCCACCCCCCTCACATCTCTGCAACACCCTCCCCCCACCCCCCTCACATCTCTGCAACATCCTCTCACCCCAACACCCTCCCCCCGTCCCCCTCACATCTCTGCAACACAAACGGGCTCGTCTCTTTTATTAAAAGACCCACACCACCTTTCAAACGGATAGTTGGCAGGGTCAGTACTGTATAACCTGCAACCTGCAACACTTCTCCTTCTTTGAAATTGTGTTCTTGAAGGAACAGAACATCAATTCTATGTTTGCTAAGAAAACTGTTCAACCAATCTCTCTTTAGTCTAGTACATAAACCGTTAACATTAGCAGTCATACATCTAAGGCCTGTTATATTTTCCACCCTTTCCTCTTCTCCTCCCGTGTTTCACCACTTGATTTGTTATGTCTATGTGTCTTCTTTACAGTACCTTCCCATTCGCCTCCCTTTTTGCGATGGCGTCCCTCATGACCCCCCCCTCCCCGCCCCTCCCCTCACCCATCCTCTCAGTTTTTTTTCCAGTCCTCTGTGCCGGCGTCAGTACGTCATCCGAATCTGACATAGCTGCCCGTTTCCTCGTAACGTTCTTATCCTCCATGTCAAGATCCGAGGAAGCCTCATGGTGTACCTCAACATCCACCTCACAATGAGGTATGAAGTCTCCCGACGTCCCAGTCTCGTCGTCCTTCTGCTGAGTCTCATATTGTTGACAATCCGGACTCAGAAAGTCTCCAGCTACGTCTTTCGGAGACGGAGCTTCCACCACTTGCGGTGACAAGGTCCTTAAAACTTCATCCAAATCCTCACCTATACTCAACACGTCATGCCGGGGTACCAATTCAGCAAATGGTATCGGCAACGACTCAGGTGCAGGGAGCTGAGGGGAAGACTCACTCTCATTTCGAAAAGCCTGTTCCACCATCTCACTCCACAAACGACCACGCCCTTCCTCTGACGAACGATGCTCACCTTCATCACGTGTGACTGGGGCTACTTCTTCTTGCACAGGTTTGGTCACGCGTCTGTTCTTTTCGCATGCCGTCGCTATGTGGTCATACTCTCCACAAATGCGACACGTACGCCGCTGTCCAGGATATAAAACCATTACCTGTGTCCAAAAATCTTTGAAGATACACGTATGACAGTATGGGTTGACGCAACGTCATCTTAAGGCTGAATGTACCTTCCGGCATACCTGTGTAGGCACCCATTATCCACTTACCCTGCTGGGCAGAATGCACAGTTCCATATTTCTCAAATACGTTTCTGATGTCAGCTTCGTTTGCCTCAAAGGGGACATTCCGCAACTTTATCCAAGTATAATATCGAGGCACGTCCACCAGTCTCACACGCACAGCAGGAGTAATGTCAAAACACACATCTTGAAAGCGCGTAACCACCGATTCATAAACTGTCGCAGCAAGCAGTTTTAAAAATACTCTATGCGCTCCGTTCAGCGCTACCCCATACAATTCACCATCTTGAATGCCGTATGTCTCCCTGATTATCTTGGGTAAGAGTATTTGAGCTGAACTAGGTGTAATCGCACCTCAAAGTAGTTCAATACCAATAGTATTAATGCGTCTGCGATGACAAACCGCCATCTTAACACCAGTAATTTCCCAGCGGTGTCAACAGACACACAACACTTCCTCGTACCACCACTGTCAGGTTACTGAGGAGCGTCAGGCAGGAAAGTCTACACGGCCCGAGAGCGATGCAGACAGTGATTATAATTAGTGATTCCAGAGAGTACAACAGTCCTGTTGAAATACGAAGAAGTGCAAAATCTCGAGAAAATACGAAAAGTGTACAGTTTTGTAGAAATATGATAAACAGTGTGTAGTTGTTAGTACATATTGTGATGGAGTGACGTTTACAGAGTGTGGTAAACCTGTAATTAGCAGCGGTCGCAATATACACAACGATAATCATTATTCCTCCAGTAATCTTCGTATATGAAGCACCTGTTCCCAAACACGCAAGTTATACTGTCTGTATCAAACTGAACACTTTATACTCTGTTTAATATTCTGCCAGAAGTTCTGTCCATGAGCTAGTCCAAAATCACCCATTGAGCCAAATACGGATTTTCCCGTATTCAATGACCGAATTCAAACGGATTCGTTGATAACAATATATCCTCTGACTAGTTTCACTAACTGACGGGGCTCTACGCGCCCTTATCAAACACTCAAACAGTAACTACAACAAATAGTTACAATACAGATAGACAGATCTACTGTTAAGGTGATTATTAGAAAAAAGATATATAGTGATCCGCTAACTGGATTCGTCCGAATTCGCTGGATTCGTCCAGATTCGCTGCATTTGGACGGATTCAAACGGTGTCGTTGGAAATAAAGCCATATCGGCAGAACTGTTACAAAAAATTAAATGCTTCGAGGAATTATTGGCCAGCTAGCTAGGAGAGTTGTCCAGTATTGTAAGATGACCACCATGAAAATCTGTGTAGTCTGAAGAAAGAGTAAGGGACGATGACAGGCCTGGATTGCTTGCCATCTGTGTGGTCAATGGTCCCATGGTATATACAGGGATTTTAAACCAGTGACCACACTTGACGTAAATTCAGAGAGCTGTTTTTGGGTCTTCCCAAACGAGATACACCTGTATGGGGAAATGCCATCTATATTAAAAGACAAGAACACCAATAAAACATCTTTCTTGAAAGATATGTCAGCATGGTATGACAACTGGGAAAATAAGATGGTTGGTAGGGACGGAGCTGTCTCAGGCAGTGCTCCTGAGGGTGCTAGTGCTGTCCTGGAGGAAAGTGCTCCAGAGGGTCCTAGTGATGTCTTAGAAGAAAGTGCTAGTGAGGGTACTAGTGCTGTCCTGGTGAACACTGAAGAACACGTTATTCAGTCCACAGAGGTTCAAAATATAGATACTGCTGGAGATGGTTCAAAGTGGGATGATGCCTCAAGGAATAGTGTCGACACACTACCAGCAAAACCTGGTGGAAACACTGATGTCCATACAGTGGTGAAAGATAGGGAGGAAACAGGAAAAATAAATGCACCAGCAGCGAACGCATCTACAATAAATCCAAGCAAACAGAATTACAATCTATGTTAAAGCTATGCCTTGGGTATCTGCAGGCATGGTATATCTGGTGTAACAGGTGGGACATGCACCTTTGACCATCCCAAAAAATGCCGCACCCACATGACAAGGGGAGAGTGCAACTTCCCCTCTTGTAACTTATTTGATCCAAAAAGTGCAACTCATCAATCCATGAAAGAAAATGCTACAATGCATATTGCCAGGCACATCATATAAAAGGAACTAGAAGACACAGACCAGCCAGACTATGGGAAATAAAAGAGAAGAGCCACAACCTCACCAGAGACAGAGGTTTTTTAGGGCCAGAAGGGAAAAAAGACTGGCAAGAAATGACAATAATCCTACACCACCTTAAAACACTTCTGGAGCAGAGGCATGGACATTGGCCTCTACTCCAGAACAAAAGATATTAGAGCCAGCAAATAAACCCCCCCTAAATTCCACCAATACAACGACATTTGTCTTTGCAAACATACAGGGTCTAAAGCCGTTAAAAAACAACAAAATTCCTTACATCAAGGGACTGCTCATGGAGTCAAATGCAATGTTTGCAGCATTCACAGATACCCACCTAAAGGATCATTATGACAACGAAATATGGATCCCAGGTTATAACCTATTTAGATGCGACAGACTAAACAGGCAACAAGGGAACATGTTGGCCTGTATGTCATTTGCGCAGAACTACTGAACACCTCATTGATGTAGTTGAAGTTTTGGAGGCAAAGATTGATACGAAGGGAAGCACTAGTCAGTGAAATTGCAAATATCAAACTTAAGCTGAAGGAATCTTATAGGAGACAAGAATCACAGGAAGAACTAAAAGCTATAAATGGAATTGAAAAAAAATACTTCTTCTCTTATGCCAGATCTAAAAGAAAAACAACATCCAGTATTGGGACCCTGCTTAGGCGGGATGGGACATACACAGATGACAGCCAAGAAATGAGTGAGATACTAAGGTTCCAGTATGATTCAGTGTTCAGCGAGCCACTGCCCAGACTAAGGGTCGACAATCCAAACGAATTCTTTGTGAACGAAACCCAAAATTTGGTTATCCCAAAATTATTGGATATTATTCTAACTCCCAAGGACTTTGAAGAGGCAATTGATGACATGCCCATGCGCTTTGTTCCAGGCCCATATTGCGTGCCTTCAGCATTTTATGGAGAGGGAGCACGGACACAGGGGTCAACCCCCACACACTAAAAACAACAGACATAGCCTCACTCCACAAAGATGGCAGTAAAGCAATTGCACTAACATTCTATATCATAAAAGTCTTTGAGAGAGTTCTAAGAAGCAAAATAGCCACCCACCTAAATACCCACCAATTACACAACCCAGGGCAACATGGGTTTAGAACAGGTCGCTCCTGCCTGTCCAAGCTACGGGACCACTATGACAAGGTCCTGGATTTTGTAGAGGATAAACAAAATACAGATGTATACACAAACTTGGCAAAAGCTTTCGACAAGTGTGACCATGGTGTAATAGCACACAAAATGCTTGATAAAGAAATAACGGGAAAAGTTGGTAGATGGATCTACAACTTTCTGACAAATAGAACACAAAGAGTAATAGTAAACAGAGTAAAGTCCCAGACAGCCATAGTAAAAATCTCTGTTCCACAAGGCACAGTACTCGCTACCATTTTATTCCTCATCCTCATTTCTGACATAGACAGAGATGTAAGCCATTGCTCCGTGTCTTCCTTTGCGGATGACACCCGCATCACCATGGCAGTGACCTCCACTGAAGACACTGAGAGACTTCAAGCGGACATCAACCAAACCTTTGAATGGGGCTCTCAAACCAAATGAAGTTCAATGAGGAGAAATTTCAACTACTTAGATATGGGAAACTTGAAGAAATTAAAAATGTGCCAGGGTATACGACAAATTCTAACCATACAATAGAGCTGAAAAGTAATGTGAAGGACCTGGGAGTGATAATGTCAGAAAATCTCGCCTTCAAAGACTACAACAATATATCTACCTCATCTGCTAGGAAAATGATAGGATTGATAATGAAAACCTTCAAAACTAGGGACGCCAAGCCCATGATGATTCTCTTCAAATCGCTTGTGCTCTCTTCTCTAAAATACTGCTATACACTCACGGCCCCCTTCAAGGCTGGCGAAATTGCAGACCTGAGAGTGTACAAAGAAATTTCACGGCACACAAAAGTACGATAAGGCACCAAACTACTGGGAACGGTTGAAGGCCCTTGATCTGTATTCCCTGGAATGCAAGCGAGAGAGATTCGTGATAATATACACTTGGAAGGTGCTGGAGGGATTGGTACCAATCCTGCACAAGAAAATCACTCCATATGAAAGCAAAAGACTCGACAGGAGATGCAACATTTCCCCGTTGAAAAGCAGGGGCGCCACGAGTACACTGAGAGACAACATAATAAGTGTCCCGGGACCAAGACTGTTCAATTGCCTCCCAGCATACATAAGGGGGATTACCAATAGACCCCTGGCTGTCTTCAAGAAGGCACTGGAAATGCACCTAAAGTCAGTACCTGACCTACCAGGTTGTAGTTCATAAGCTTACGTGCGGCCAGCAGTAACAGTCTGGTTGATCAGACCCTGATCCACCATGAGGTCTGGTCTCAGACAGGGCCGGGGGGGGGCGTTGACCCTCAAAACCCTCTCCAGGTAAACGCTAGGTAAACTCCAGGTAAACATTAATTTTAGTACACTCACCTTCTCTATAATACACTCACTTTCTCTATAATACACTCACCTTCACTAGAATACACTCAGCTTCACTATATTACACTCACCTTCATTTTAGTACTCATTCACTCTAATATAATCACCTACACTATAAAACACTCACCATCATTTTGGTACACTCTTTCACTCTAATACACCCATGATACGCTGGGGGATTGAGCCTTGTCTAAGGGCAAAGGTAAAAGTTACACACACATCTCAAGCATAAACAGGCCACCCAAGGCTATCCCAGTCAAAACAGAAAGCGCTAAACCAGCATGTGTTACTTCAATGGGTTGGTTAACAGAGGGTTAGGCAAAAATCCCAGTTAGGAAAATATATCTATTTATTCAACATAACATTATATACACACTCTAGAAACACCTTAATCCTAAACGCCCAAATGATGGAACACAAGAAACAGCTGGCTGGAGGTCCAGCCACCGTAACCACTAGGCCTAGTCAGCGCAAGGGCGTCACTACTCCACTACAAACCCCATTTCTTATTTCCTCACTCCTCCCACAGCACCCTGACCATGTCAGAGCCTGGGTGGGCATAGAGGTAAGCCATAGAAGAGCCTATAGCTTGGGTTAGCTAAACAAAAGGAGTACACAACTACAAACTTAGTTTAAATACCCAGCATCTCTGTGAAGGCTTACTCAGCCCTGTAACAACTTCAGTCAGTATTACCAAGGCTGGCTCCTCCTCAGGAAAATTAATGAATAGAAAAAGAAATAATAACAGACAATGATTAACACTTTATTATTTAGAAACGGAATATGTTAAGCAATAAAACATGAATGGGTATCCTAATTGAAAGAAAAATGAAAAATGAAATGAAAAAAAATTACATTTGAACTCAATGCTAATATAGGTATATCGTGGTAATGGGGTGTCAGGTGTTGGTGACACTGCGTGTTGTTGAAATCGTAGCCGTTGCTGATGTGGGGGGAGGGGGGTAGCAGGTGTTGGTGACCAGAACCGGCTCGTTCTTCACAGAGTGTAGCCTTGAATAATTGCATCAGATGACATGAAAACAGGTTCATTACCACTGCTATAATGAGGGGTTAGGTCCTGCGTTGGCTTACATAACAGGTAAGTAGATTAAACATGAGACGTCTCAGGATGTTAGTCCGTCTCCTTCTATTCTTCTCGTTGGTTGGCAGGTGACCCTCTCTGTCACTCCAAGCTGTAAAGAGAGACAGATTACCCACTGCTTAAGAAATCACTCTCCATGATAAGTACAATACCTAAAAGATGTGGTGATTATTAAAACATTTAACAGATAAAGACTGAAAGGACTAAGTTAAATGGTCAAAAGTGAAGCTTTCAATCAATAAGTCCACTAAAATATGATCAGGCGTGTACTTACAGTAGTGTTGGGAGCTGTGAGTCGAGTGATTTACTGTTTGACTGGAGCCCCACACGTCACCTTTCGGGGGGGGGAAAGAGGGAGGGGAAGGGATAGCGGGAGCTAGACTGACCCTACCTTAACAAGCAGCCAGCAATTAAACTATCACTTTAGGGGAGGGGGAAAAAGGGGAGGAACAGTGGAAGCTGGACTTACCCTACCTTAACAAGTAGCCAGCAATGAAACTATTGTTACTATATACTCCCTCGCTACTCCTATCTATTGAACTTTTCCCTCACACTCCCCATACCAAGACTTATAGTCAATGAGTATAAGAAGATTAGGCGAGGAAAAAGTTCTAACATGTGGAAATCGTGTAAGGCAACAAATTTTCTACTGACTGTAACGACTTAACCAGTCAGAGAAATAATTGAATGAACCATTGATATACACAATATGGAACTTAAAAGTCTGGAGTGCCAATGTCCACCTCAAGAGGCGACTGTTGGTTCCCTTAAACGTTTCTAGGTATATCAAAGGTTTGTGGTCCGTTTCTAAAATGAATTCTTTTCCCAGCAAATAAAATTTAAGTTTGGAGATACCCCACACAAAGGCCAAACATTCCTTTTCTATGGTGGAGTATCTCGTTTCTGCAGGAAGGAGTTTCCGGCTTAGGAAGCATACAGGGAAAGGAGTACCATCATGGTATTGTAGTAACACTGCACCTAAGCCAGTATTGGAGGCATCAGTTCTTAAACAAAATGTTTTATTAATATCTGGAATCTTAAGTATAGGGTCTTTCGAAAAGATACTTTTAATCTCATTAAACTTTTCCCAAGCTACTTCGGAAAGTTCAAAAGGTTCCTTCACAGACTTTTTAAGGAAGTTGGATAAGATGCTTTTAAGATCAATAAGGTTAGGGATAAACCGTGCATAAAAATTTGCAGAACCAAGAAAGCTACGCATGAGCTTCTTGGTTTTGGTGAATTTAAATTCTAATAAAGCTTTGATCTTACTGGGGAGAGGCTGCAGAGAGATATTAGAAAGTATCAGTCCAAGATATCTCTTGTTATACCCAAGGAAGCATTTCTTCGGCTTGGCAGTGAGGCCATGTGAGCGTAACCTACGCAAAACTGATGTTAATGTTTGGATATGTTCGCCCCACGTGGATGTCATTACGTAAATGTTACCAAAATAAACTGAAACATTTGGCATATTACCCAAGACCTTTCTCATCAGTCTCACGTAGGTAGCACAGGCAGTTACCAAACAGAAGGGCATAGTTCTATACTGCATCAGTCCTTGGTGTGTAGGAAAAGCGGAGTACTGCTTAGAAGAAGGATATAACATTATTTGATGATATGCCTGAGCAATATCAATCTCTGAAAAGAAGGAAGCGTCATAAAATTTGTTTAGATCGCTATCTATTAAGGGCATAGGCTCAGCATCCCACCGAGTGATAGCATTAAGGCCTCTGAAGTCTATAGCAAGTCTATATGAATTATCCTCCTTCTTAACCATGACTACTTGTGAGCAATATGCAAATACTGAAGGTTCAATGATCTTTAGTTTTAATAATTTGTCTACCTCTCTGTCAAATGCATCCCTAAGGTGAACTGGAACTGGGTATAATTTTCGTTTGATAGGATTGTCCGTCACTAAGTCAATCTTATGGACTACCGTGGAGGTAACACCTGGAATATCAGTAAAGACGTCTGAAAAGTTACTCACACATTGAAGTAGTTCATGTCTCTTATGGTCATCCAAAGATTCATTAATATTAATGTTGGTTGCGTCCGAGTGGTCAAGAGTTACCAAGTCATGTAGTTCTCTATCATAGTCTAAGTTAGAGGTGTCAGTTACACACACCTTACATTCTTCAGTTGTCTTATCAAGTTCATGTGGAAAAACTAAGTCACAGTTATTAAGGCAGTTAACCGAATTTCTTCGGAAATATTTCTTAAGGATGTTGATATGATAAAGCTTAGGTTTCCCCTTGACTTCTATTAGGTAGTCAACTTTCGCACAAATTTTTAATACTTTATATGGACCTTTCCATGCTACTAATAATTTATTTGACTTGATAGGCAAAAGTTCCAGAACTTCATCCCCTACTTTAAAACTTCTCCTATGACTTTTGGAATCAAAATAGGTTTTGTACTGGTCCATTGACAAGCTTAAGTTTTTCGAAGCTATGTCAGAG
This sequence comes from Cherax quadricarinatus, assembly GCF_038502225.1. Taxonomy (NCBI): domain Eukaryota; kingdom Metazoa; phylum Arthropoda; class Malacostraca; order Decapoda; family Parastacidae; genus Cherax; species Cherax quadricarinatus. Next base: position 14,982,528 of record NC_091378.1, on the reverse strand, counting down.
GTCTCCTCAAGTTTGGATCTAAGGTCAAGGAGAAACTGGTAAGAAGACTGAACCTCAGCATTTACCTCCTCATTAGTCCATAAGTCATGAAGGATGGACAGTGGACCTCTGGCCTGTCTACCATAGAGAAGTTCAAAAGGTGAAAACCCCAAAGAGTCACTGGGAACTTCCCTCATGGCAAACAAAGCACAGGGTAGGTAACGATGCCACTCCTTAGGTTTAAGGGAGCAAAGTTTCCTTAAAATGGACTTGAGAATCGAATGCTGGCGCTCAATCCTCCCATTACAGCTGGGATGATAGGGTGTGGTGAAGAGAGGCTTCACTCCCAGAAGTTGGTAGAGATGTTGCATTAAGTCAGATGTGAATTGTGTCCCACGGTCAGACAAAATCTCTCTAGGGATGCCAACTCTGGAGAAGATGGACAAAAGGGCTTCAACCACCTCTGTAGTAGTTATGGTCTTTAAGGGTATGGCTTCAGGGAAACTCGAAGCATAATCAACTAATGTTAATATATATCTATGTCCCCCAGATGAAAGTGGAGATAAAGGACCAACGATGTCAATAGCTACTCTTTGAAAGGGTACCGTAAAGACTGGCATTTTGACCATAGGTACTCGCCTGGTACCTCGGGAGGATGACAGTTGGCAAACTTTACACGATCTACAATAGGTAGTAACATCTGAGGATATTTTGGGTAAAAAATAGGTTTCCTTAATTTTATTTAAGTTTTTCCGGTGCGAGAAATGTCCGGCCACTGGTAAGTCATGAGCCATTTTAAGAACAGTCTCTCTGCATTGACTTGGAACAACTAAGATGGAATAGTCTATCTCATCTGAATTTAATTTGAACACTGACTTATACAAGATATCCTTTATATATTCAAATTTATATGAACAGTTTTTCCTTTTAATAACTTGATTTTGTTTAGCTGCATTATGGCAATTCTGAAGAGAAGGGCAATTACGTTGTAAATTGACAAAAGAGTCCTTCGATATATCTAAAGGCTTGAATTCAGGGAAAATCATAGGATGGACAGTAAGAGAAGCCTGGGCTTTGGTCTGAGCCCTAGTCAAGACATTTATGGTATCGGAGGTGATATCTTCACTTTCATCTAACAAGTGAACCGGTGATCCTACCACCTCGCTTTCGAGAGTAGCATCACTGGTTTTTAGTCCCACATGAATCTCACGAGACATTGTCTCATCTGAACTTTCGAGGGGCTTCTCTGACTCTACAGGAAGAGGATCTGAAAAGCTTATGTCCATCTTTGGTGATGAAAGGTCAACCTCAGAAGGAAGAATGGCACCTTTTACATTACCTATTAGTATGGAGCAAGAAGTGATGGGAGCTAGTACGGCTTCAGACCAACCTGTGAACCATTTAGACCTAATGTAACAACGGATGGTAGGAAAAGTGTCCGTACGGCCCAAGTAGTCTGAAAATATAGCAGAGGAATGAGTTTCTTTAAGGTTAGGGAACAGCTTATCAGAAATGACTATACATGTGCATCCAGTGTCTCGTAAAATGGTGGATATATTAGGTCCATTAACTGTTCCTGAACAGAAGGGTGCTTGGTCATTACAGTCTTTGAAGCATCTTCCAACTTTTTGGACCTTCTTAGAAGGACAATCTGGACGTTTATGTCCCTTAACACCACACAAATGACAAACAGGAATAAAAGAAGTCACTTTACTTTCCACTGAGGCTTTGATTTCTTAAGGTCTGATGAACCCTTGCCCTTAGGGTTCGATCCCTTTAGGTCTTTATAGGAATTGTGAGCCTCAGCATACAAGTCAGCAGCCTCAGCAACTTCCTCGGCTTTAATCAGGTTACGTTCTCTAATGAATGTTCGTATCTTGTGAGGAAGAGCTGTCAGGAACTGGTCAACAACCATGAAGTCTCTAAGAGATTCATAACTGTCATTAATTCCTGAACTTTCTATCCAAAAGTCGAACAAACGAAAGAGAGTTACCTGTAACTGCTGAAAGTTTTGGCCAGGCTGTAAGGTGGCATACCTGAAATCTTTCCTGTAAGAATTTGTGTTTTTTTGATATGCTTTAAGTATTGCCTTCTTCAGTAGGTTATAATTACATATGATATCCTGCGACAAAGTTGCATAGATATTCAAAGCAGTACCAGAAAATAACATTCCTAACCTGATAGCCCAGGTGTCAGCAGGCCATTCACAGAGGGTAGCGGTATTTTCAAAGCTGATAATGTATGAAGTAATGTCTTCCCCCTCTGTGAAGGGAGGTAAATTAGGTGTTGGAATGTGTGCACTAGCAGCATGATGTTCAATTACTCCTTCCTCTAATTGTTGTTGTGTCAAAGTTAACTTTTTATTCTCTAATTCAAGGTGAGATTTTTCGAGCTCGCAATCCTTTTCTCTCTCTATTAATTCATGTTCTCTAGCTTTTTCCTCACGTTCTCTAGCTCTTTCCTCAACTTCTCTATCCTTTGTTCTTTCCTCAAGTTCTCTTAATTTAACTTGTTCCTCACATATTTAAGCCTGTTCCTCACGTTCTCTAGCTCTTTCATCACGATCAAGTCTATCACGCTCCTTTTTGTCTTGTCTTTCTCTTTCTAACTGTCTTTCTTGGATTTCTCTCTCAATTCACTCTCTCTCCTTTCTCTCCTGTCTTTCAAGGTTCTCTTTCTCCTTTTTCTTTTCTCTTTCGATTCTCTCTCTCTCCTTTTCTTTTTCTCTTTCCCTTTCTGTCTTTCTTCTCTCTCAATTCTCTCTCTTTCAAGTCTTTCCTGGATTTTAGCAATAATGGAAGATTCTAAATTTTTCCCTGTTATTCCTAACTTACTTCCAGCGTTCATCCAAAACTGGTATTCCTCCATGCTTGCAAGAATAACAAACTATCAGGGGAAATGAAACGGGTATTAAAGAAAACTGAGGGTTCAATTCCTGCTCGGCTAAAACTGTAAATAAACCAGAGTGCTCGATCCCTGCTTCAATTAAACAATATGTATTAATTAAAACGAAGGGTTCTATGCCGGCTCTGAGCAAACAGTAAGTAGAATGGGGTCACTTGACCATCCAAACTTCTCACCAACAAATCAAGAGTGACCTACGACAGTTCCCTTGATATAATAAAGAGCTCAATGAAACAAATTGTCACTGGAAAATCTCGGGTCCCTAGAGTCTAATCCTTCAAAGTGTTTCAGGCTCGAACAAAAAGGTGGCAGAATTAAATATTATATCCTGCCTGACTTGACTTACAATAAATTGAGACTATAAAAATCACCAAATCTTTTAAATACCTGTACCGTAGTCCTACCATAGAGAATGATTACTCATGGCTGGTGGTAACCGTCTGTGGTATGCGGCATTGAAGTTCCAATGGTAGATTCGAGATGGAGTTGAATCTTGATTCAGTCGAGTTGATCCTGGCAAGGTCGTCACTTGTGAAGGCTTACTCAGCCCTGTAACAACTTCAGTCAGTATTACCAAGGCTGGCTCCTCCTCAGGAAAATTAATGAATAGAAAAAGAAATAATAACAGACAATGATAAACACTTTATTATTTAGAAACGGAAAATGTAAAACAATAAAACATGAATGGGTATCCTAATTGAAAGAAAAATGAAATGAAAAAAAATTACATTTGAACTCAATGCTAATATAGGTATATCGTGGTAATGGGGTGTCAGGTGTTGGTGACACTGCGTGTTGTTGAAATCGTAGCCGTTGCTGATGTGGGGAGGGGGTAGCAGGTGTTGGTGACCACCACCGGCTCGTTCTTCACAGAGTGTAGCCTTGAATAATTGCATCAGATGACAGGAAAACAGGTTCGTTACCACTGCTATAATGAGGGGTTAGGTCCTGCGTTGGCTTACATAACGGGTAAGTAGATTAAACATGGGACGTCTCAGGACGTTAGTCCGTCTCCTTCTATTCTTCTCGTTGGTTGGCAGGTGACCCTCTCTGTCATTCCAAGCTGTAAAGAGAGAGAGATTACCCACTGCTTAAGAAATCACTCTCCATGATAAGTACAATACCTAAAAGATGAGGTGATTATTAAAACATTTAACAGATAAAGACTGAAAGGACTAAGTTAATTGGTCAAAAGTGAAGCTTTCAACCAATAAGTCTACTAAAATATGATCAGGCGTGTACTTACAGTAGTGTTGGGAGCTGTGAGCCGAGTGATTTACTGTTTGACCGGAGCCCCACACGTCACCTTTCGGGGGGGAGGAAGAGGGAGGGGAAGGGATAGCGGGAGCTAGACTGACCCTACCTTAACAAGCAGCTGGCAATGAAACTATTGTTACTATATACTCCCTCGCTACTCCTATCTATTGAACTTTTCCCTCAATCTCCGACGCCAGCCTCCACACCATGCTGACTCCACGTGACTACCCCAGCCACGCTTACTCCGCGTACCCAAACACGACTCACGAAATCGTAATGACACGATTGCAAAGAAATCATGCCACAGGCGGGACTGGTTTGTTTGCAATCGTGTCATTACAATTTCGCGAATCATGTTAACAGCTTTGAGGGGACTTGAGCTAGAGTTCGTCACGGCCACGCTAGCTGGAGATTCGTCTGTAAAAACTTGCATTTGTGGTCACAGTTGTGCCTGTGCTAACCTTCCTATGGTGTAGAAATATACCTAGTTGGACTAATCCTATTGTGGCTAGCTGGTCCAGTGGCTAACGCGACCGTCTGGAGTTTTGAGACTCTTCGACCGCGGGTTCAATCCCGCCCGTGGTATGTTTTTTTTACCCAAGCACCCTTGGAAAATAAGTCCCTAGAAGGATTTCTTTATAATTACAGTTAGAGTACTTTACAGTGCCCCAAAATGCACATTATGAATTATAAAATTATTCTTTACATTTATAACATTCATACTATTATGGCACACTGCTCCACTATGTGTACATTACGATGTCATGCAGAACCCTGCATAACAACCCATCTTCACTATAATACACACACCTTCACTATAATACACTCATCTTCACTATAATACACTCACCTTCACTATAATACACACACCTTCACTATAATACACTCACCTTCACTATAATACACTCACCTTCACTATAATACACTCACCTTCACTATAATACACACACCTTCACTATAATACACTTATCTTCACTATAATACACTCACCTTCACTATAATACACACACCTTCACTATAATACACTCACCTTCACTATAATACACTCACCTTCACTATAATACATCACCTTCATAAATACACTCACCTTCACTATAATACACACACCTTATATAATACACTCATCTTCATTATAATACACTCATCTTCATTATAATACACTCATCTTCGCTATAATACACACACCTTCACTATAATACACACACCTTCACTGTAATACACACACCTTCACTATAATACACTTATCTTCACTATAATACATTCATCTTCACTACAATACACTCATCTTCATTATAATACACTCATCTTCATTATAATACACTCATCTTCGCTATAATACATTCATCTTCACTATAATACACTCATCTTCACTATAATACACTCATCTTCACTATAATACACACACCTTCACTATAATACACACACCTTCACTGTAATACACACACCTTCACTATAATACACTTATCTTCACTATAATACACTACTATAATACATTCATCACTATAATCAACTACCTTCACTATAATCAACTCATCACTGTAATACATTCACTACAATACACTCATCTTCATTATAATACACTCATCTTCATTATAATACACTTCATCTTCACTACTAATACACTCATCTTCACTATAATACACTCATCTTCACTATAATACACTCACCTTCACTATAACACACTCACCTTAACTATAATACACTATATAAAACACTCACCTTCACTATAATACACTCATTTTACTATAATACACTCATCTACACTATAAAACACTCACCTACACTATAAAACACTCACCTTCACTATAATACACACACCTTCACTATAAAACACTCAACTTACCTCACCTACACTATAAAACACTCACCTACACTATAAAACACTCACCTACACTATAAAACACTCACCTACACTATAAAACACTCACCTACACTATAAAACACTCACCTACACTATAAAACACTCACCTACACTATAAAACACTCACCTGCACTATAAAACACTCACCTACACTATAAAACACTCACCATCATTTTAGTACACTCTCCTGCACTCTAATAAACCCATCTTCACTATAATACACACACCTTCACTATAATCAACTTACCTTCACTATAATTCACACACCTTCACTATAATACACTCATCTTCACACGGTGAGGGCCTGGGTTCGATTCCCAGCCAGAGTAGAAACATTGGACGTGTTTCTTTCCACCTGTTGTCTATGTTCCCCATCAGTAAAATGGGTACCTGGGTGTTAGTCGACTGGTGTGGGTCGCATCCTGGGACACTGACCTAAGGAGGCCTGGTCACAGACCGGGCGGCGGGGGCGTTGATCCCCGGAACTCTCTCCAGATAAACTCCAGATAAACTATAATACACTCATCTTCACTATAATACACTAACCCACACTATAATTCACACATCACTATAATACCTGCACTTCACTCCGTATGTGTGTATGATATATATATATATATATATATATATATATATATATATATATATATATATATATATATATATATATATATTATGGGTATTCCAAGCAACCTGCTATTATTTAACTATGATACCAGCATTTATCTCGTACCGCAACATTTAATATTAATTACTAAAATGAAGTTATCCGTAAGTATGATTTAACTCCAGAAGTCGTAAAATATCTCTTAAGGCCTAGAAGTGGCCAATAGACCTAATTGCACCCAGAATGTGGCCAAGAACGAGGCCACCACTCTTTAGTGTTCCCAGAATGTGGCCAAGAACGTGGCCACATAATGGAGTGACACTATACAAGAATCCTTCAGGAAACATGAAGACAAAGAGGAAGCCTTCAAGAGTGGTAAAGCTCAGCTGGAGACCTCCAGGCGC
>NC_091378.1:14934038-14975416 GCF_038502225.1 Cherax quadricarinatus | reverse complement strand
TTTAATTTGCATAAAAGAAGACTACATCAACACACAAGAATGGCACTGCAACATCAAAGAAGGGTAGAGTAACATACTAGTAAATAAACTTGCAGTGTAAGAGTCATGAAGAAGGTCTACCGTGTGTGTGTGTGTGTGTGTGTGTGTGTGTGTGTGTGTGTGTGTGTGTGTGTGTGTGTGTATCTGTGTCTGTGTGTGTGTGTGAGAGTGTACTCACCTATTTGTACTCACCTATTTGTGGTTGCAGGGGTCGAGTCCTAGCTCCTGGCCCCGCCTCTTCACCGGTTGCTACTAGGCCCTCTCTCTCCCCCTCCATGAGCTTTATCAAACCTCGTCTTAAAACTGTGTATGGTTCCTGCCTCCACTACGTCATTTTCTAGGCTATTCCACTGCCTTACAACTCTATGACTGAAGAAATACTTCCTACTATCTCTCTGACTCATTTGTGTCTTCAACTTCCAATTGTGGCCTCTTGTTTCTGTGTCCCCTCCCTGGAACATCCTGACTTTGTCCACCTTGTCTATTCCACGCAGTATTTTATATGTCGTTATCATGTCTCCCCTGACCCTCCTGTCCTCCAGTGTGGTCAGGCCGATTTCCCTTAATCTTTCTTCATAGGACATTCCCCTTAGCTCTGGAACTAACCTTGTGGCAAACCTTTGTACTTTCTCTAGTTTCTTGACGTGTGTGTGTGTGTGTGTATGTGTGTGTGTGTCTGTGTCTGTGTGTGTGTGTGAGAGAAAGAGAATCCTAAATGGAGTAAAATCTGAGACTTATTTAAAGGGTAAATATTTATTTCTGGCAGTTCTACCTTTCTTAAGAAAACTTAACAGTTTTCTTTCCTTTATCCAATACAAGTTTCCCTCGACTGTCACATCTTTACATCTTCACAACTCTCATTAAGAATTTCTTCAAAACATTGTATAACAGCCTTATCCGCTTTGTTTATTCAGGATTGTATTGGAATTTAAACTCAAGAATCTCTATATTTCTGTTTTATTGAATGTGTAATAAAAGTTTAATTGAAGTGAGAGAAAATGTAGATGTGTATGTGAATGTGTGAACATGACGGAACGTGTTGTGTGTGTGTGTTAGTTACCATTTTGTCTTAGGCACATGTCGATTAGACACTAGGCCTGTTGTTGTTGTTGTTGTGTGTGTGTGTGTAGGTGTGTGTGTGTTGTGTGTTGTGTGTGTGTGTGTGTGTGTGTGTGTGTGTGTGTGTGTGTGTGTGTGTGTGTGTGTGTCTGTGTGTGTGTGTGTGTGTGTGTGTGTGTGTGTGTACTCACCTATTTGTACTCACCTATTTGTGGTTGCAGGGGTCGAGTCCTAGCTCCTGGCCCCGCCTCTTCACCGGTTGCTACTAGACCCTCTCTCTCCCCGCTCCATGAGCTTTATCAAACCTCGTCTTAAAACTGTGTATGGTTCCTGCCTCCACTACGTCATTTTCTAGGCTATTCCACTGCCTTACAACTCTATGACTGAAGAAATACTTCCTACTATCTCTCTGACTCATTTGTGTCTTCAACTTCCAATTGTGGCCTCTTGTTTCTGTGTCCCCTCCCTGGAACATCCTGTCCTTGTCCACCTTGTCTATTCCACGCAGTATTTTATATGTCGTTATCATGTCTCCCCTGACCCTCCTGTCCTCCAGTGTCGTCAGGCCGATTTCCCTTAATCTTTCTTCATAGGACATTCCCCTTAGCTCTGGAACTAACCTTGTTGCAAACCTTTGTACTTTCTCTAGTTTCTTGACGTGCTTTATCAAGTGCGGGTTCCAAACAGGTGCTGCATACTCCAGTATGGGCCTGACATACACGGTGTACAGTGTCTTGAATGATTCCTTACTAAGGTGTCGGAATGCTGTTCTCAGGTTTGCCAGGCGCCCATATGCTGCAGCAGTTATCTGATTGATGTGTGCTTCCGGAGACATGCTCGGTGTTATACTCACCCCAAGATCTTTCTCCTTGAGTGAGGTTTGCAGTCTTTGGCCACCTAGCCTATACTCTGTCTGTGGTCTTCTGTGCCCTTCCCCTATCTTCATGACTTTGCATTTGGCAGGATTAAATTCGAGAAGCCATTTGCTGGACCAGGTGTCCAGTCTGTCCAGGTCTCTTTGAAGTCCTGCCTGGTCCTCATCAGATTTAATTCTCCTCATTAACTTCACATCATCTGCAAACAGGGACACTTCTGAGTCTAACCCTTCCGTCATGTCGTTCACATATACCAAAAATAGCACTGGTCCTAGGACCGACCCCTGTGGGACCCCGCTCGTCACAGGTGCCCACTGTGATACATCATTACGTACCATGACTCGTTGTTGCCTCCCTGTCAGGTATTCTCTGATCCATTGCAGTGCCCTTCCTGTTATATGCGCCTGATGCTCTAGCTTCTGCACTAATCTCTTGTGAGGAACTGTGTCAAAGGCCTTCTTGCAGTCCAAGAAGATGCAATCAACCCACCCCTCTCTCTCTTGTCTTACTTCTGTTATTTTATCATAAAACTCCAGAAGGTTTGTGACACAGGATTTGCCTTCCGTGAATCCGTGCTGGTTGGCATTTATACTCCTGTTCCGTTCCAGGTGCTCCACCACTCTCCTCCTGATAATCTTCTCCATAATTTTGCATACTATACACGTCAATGACACAGGTCTATAGTTTAGTGCCTCTTTTCTGTCTCCTTTTTTGAAAATGGGAACTACATTTGCTGTCTTCCATACCTCAGGTAGTTGCCCAGTTTCCAGGGATGTGTTGAAGATTGTGGTAAGTGGTACGCACAACATATCTGCTCCCTCTCTAAGGACCCATGGAGAGATGTTGTCCGGTCCCATTGCCTTTGAGGTATCGATGTCCCTTAGCAGTTTCTTCACCTCCTCCTCATCTGTATGTATGTCGTCCAACACTTGTTGGTGTATTCCTTGTTGGTGTCCCCATCTGGTCTGTCCCCCCAGAGTCCTTCCTGTCTCTACTGTAAATACTTCCTTAAATCTCGTGTTGAGCTCCTCACATACCTCTTGATCGTTTCTTGTGAGTTCCCCACCTTCTTTCCTCAGCCTTATCACCTGGTCCTTGACTGTTGTCTTCTTCCTAATGTGGCTATACAGCAGTTTCGGGTCAGATTTGACTTTCGATGCTATGTCGTTTTCATACTGTCTCTGGGCCTCCCTCCTTATCTGCGCATACTCGTTTCTGGCTCTTCTACTAATCTCCTTGTTTTCCTGGGTCCTATGCCTCCTGTACCTTTTCCATTCTCTGTTGCACTTAGCTTTTGCCTCCCTACACCTTCGGGTAAACCAAGGACTCGTCTTGGTCTTCCTATTATTTCTGTTTCCCTTGGGAACAAAACTTTCCTCTGCCTCCTTGCACTTTGTTGCCACATATTCCATCATCTCGTTTACTGATTTTCCTACCATTTCTCTGTCCCACTGAACCTCCTGCAGGAAGTTTCTCATACCTGTGTAGTCCCCCCTTTTATAGTTTGGCCTGTCCCCTTCAGTTCCTGTTACCTTCTCCACTTGTAACTCTACTATATAGTCAAAACTCAGAACCACATGATCGCTAGCTCCAAGGGGCCTCTCGTAAGTGATGTCCTCGATGTCTGAACTGCTCAGGGTGAACACAAGATCCAGTCTTGCTGGCTCATCCTCCCCTCTCTCTCTGGTTGTGTCCCTGACATGTTGATGCATGAGGTTTTCAAGTACCACATCCATCATCTTTGCTCTCCATGTTTCGGGACCCCCATGTGGCTCCAGGTTTTCCCAGTCGATCTCCCTGTGGTTGAAATCGCCCATTACCAGTAACTTTGCTCTGCTCGAGTGAGCTCTTCTTGCCACCTCAGCCAGTGTGTCCACCATCACCCTGTTGTTTTCTTCGTACTCCTCTCTTGGCCTCCTGCAGTTCTGTGGTGGGTTATACATCACTCCAATGACTACTTTATGTTCTCCGGACTGAATTGTACCTACAATGTAGTCTCTTTCTCCAATCATGTCCATGCCTTCCATTTCCTCAAATCCCCATTGGTGTTTTATGAGCAGTGCAACCCCTCCTCCCCCTCTACTCCTTCTATCTTTCCTCAGGATCTGATATCCTGTTGGGAAGATTGTGTCTGTTATTATCTCAGCGAGTTTTGTTTCTGTGACTGCTATGATGTCTGGGGATTTTTCACTGATTCTTTCATTCCACTCCTCATGTTTATTCATTATTCCATCCGCATTTGTGTACCAAACCTTTAGTTTCTTTTCTATCATTGTGGTCATGCAAGTATATTGGGGTTGGGGGAGGGAGAGCCTTGGTGGGGGCCTATATGGGGCTGTGGTGTAGGTGGGGTATGTGTTGATGGGGGTGGGGTCAGAATGCCCATAAGGGACAGCTGTTGGGGTGAGGTTTGTGATATGGGGGTTGGTGGCAGAGGGAACAGTGAGTGGGTTGGAGTATAGGTTGCTCAGTTGCGTTGGGAATGTCGCGGGTGGGGTCTTTTGGTGGGAGATTCTGTGGGGTGTGTTTGCCCTTCCTCCTGTGTCTGGGTCCTGCTCATTTTCATTGCTTCTCGTTCCTCCTTGCGTCTCTGTACCCTCTCTTTCAGTGTAGTCCTTTCTTCTTGTGTTCTGTCGCGGTCGAGGTATACTCTCTGGTACCCCTCTTTGTCTCTCAGTCTTGCTTTCTCTTGCAGAATCCTGATTCGAACTGATTCTTCCTTGAAAGTTACTCTGACAGGCCGTATCCTTCCACTCGCAAACCACCCAATTCTCTGAAAATTTGTCACCTGGGTCATATTGCCCTCCCCTATTGTTTTCATGATGCCTTCAATCATTTTTTTCTCCTCCTGTTTTATTTCTTCAAAGTTGGCCCCCTTGGCTTCTTGGAGCCCGTACACAAAAACTGACCTCGCCCTTTCCTCCTCCCACTGAGTCTCCATCTGCTTCCTCTGAGGCATTTTGTTTCCTTCCATTGACATGTTCTTGCCTTCAGTCCCTGTCATATCTGAAACATCTATTCTTAGTGGACTGTCTTTCCTGGCCAGCTGTCCCGTGCTACTGCAGTTGGCTGTTAGAACCTCTGCATATAACAAACCTTCATTTTCTTCGGACCTGTCGCTTGATCTTAGTGTGCTCATCGTCTTTTCCCTGGCCCCACGTGGGTCTGATAGGTCCTTCGTGTACGGCATGTCTCCGTTGTTGCTTACCATCCCCTTGTCTGCGCCTGACTCTGAATTTCCATCATTGTCTTCAGACCTGTCGTTTGATCTCAGTGTGCTCGTCGTCTTTTCCCTGGCCCCACGTGGGTCTGATAGGGCCTTCCTGTACGGCATGTCTCCGTTGTTGCTTACCATCCCCTTGTCTGCGCCTGACTTTGAATTTCCTGATGTCACGTCTGAATTGTCATTTGTCTCTCTAATCTGTTTCAGGCTTTGCAGTTTCTCTTCTAAGCACTGTATCCTAGCTTCTGCTGCTAAGGCCTGTACTTCCCACTTCCTGCACTCTTCAGCTATCCGCTCCTCCATTTTCTTACCAAGCTCTACTATCTTCCTTCCCCACTCTTCCTCCCTTTTTTGGAGCTCTAACTCCCAGTCTTTCCTCCCTGGTTCTTCTACCAGATCTCTGGTTTTCCGTCCTCTAAGGCCACCCATAATTTTTTTTTTTTTTTTTTTTTTTTTTTTTTTTTTTTTTTTTTTTTTTTTTTTTTTTTTTTTTTTTTTTTTTTTTTTTTTTTTGTTAGGGAGGGAGAGAGAGAGGGAGGGGGAGAGAGAGGGAGAGAGAGAGGGAGGGGAAGAGGGAGAGGGGGAGAGAGGGAGAGAGAGAGGGAGAGAGAGAGGGAGAGAGAGGGAGAGAGCGAGGGAGAGAGAGAGAGAGAGGGAGAGAGAGAGAGAGAGAGAGAGAGAGAGAGAGAGAGGGAGGGGAGGGAGAGAGAGAGGGAGGGGGAGAGAGAGGGAGGGGAAGAGGGAGAGGGGGAGAGAGGGAGAGAGAGAGGGAGAGAGAGAGGGAGAGAGAGGGAGAGAGCGAGGGAGAGAGAGAGGGAGAGGGAGAGAGAGAGGGAGAGAGAGAGGGAGAGGGAGAGTGAGGGAGAGAGAGAGAGGGAGAGTGAGGGAGAGAGAGAGGGAGAGAAGGAGGGAGAGAGAGAGGGAGAGAGAGAGAGAGAGAGAGAGAGAGAGGGAGAGAGAGAGGGAGAGAGAGAGGGAGAGAGAGAGGGAGAGAGAGAGGGAGAGAGAGAGGTAGCACTGGACATTGCTGGCGCTTTCGACCGGGTGTGGCACCAGGGCCTCTTAGCAAAACTTCAAGCACTGGGAATTGCAGGCTCTACGCTATGTCTCCTCAGTGATTACCTTCATGGTAGATCTCTAAGTGTAGTCCTCAATGGAACGGAATCAGCAAGGCATCCTATTGGGGCAAGCGTTCCACAAGGAAGTGTGCTGGGTCCACTGTTATGGAATGTCTACTTCAACGACCTTCTTCATCTCATCCCAGAATCACATGCATATGCAGACGACTGTACACTGACATTCACTTATCCAAGAGAAGAAATGCCAGCTGCTCTAAGCTACATCAATCACCAGCTGAGAGCTATATCAGCTTGGGGAAATAGATGGCAAGTAACATTTGCACCTGAAAAAACGCAAATGATGTTCGTCTCTAGGCACCATGATGGTAATGCTGGCGCAGTAGTAAGGATGAATGGGACGATGTTGGCACCTGGAGAAGAAGTTGATATCCTTGGGGTGAAATTTGACTCCAAACTAACCATGAAGAACCATGTTGTAAATCTTGCAAACAAGGCAGCCAGGAAGCTTACAGCACTTCGCCGTATCTCGCATCTGCTTGACAGTAGGGGTTGCAAGATCCTGTACGAGGCACAAGTACGCTCACACCTTGAGTATGCTCCACTTTCTTGGTTTGCCTGCCCCCCCTCTCATCTGCGACTGCTTGACAGAGTAGAGAACAGAGCAAGACGTCTCATCTCTCGCCTGGACCCATCCTGGATAGATCTGTCATTTCAGCAGAGCCTTCAACATAGGAGGGATGTGGGTGGCCTTACTGTTATGTACAAGGCCAATATTGTCAAAATACCACACTTGGATCCACTTCGAGGACAGCGTGAAACAAGCTTTTATGCCACAAGACGGGCAGAAAGCAGCAACTTCACTCTGGCTGTACCCTTCTCCAGAACATCACTCCATCTGAGATCATACATACCCAGGATGACTCGAGTATGGAACACATTCGTACAGCATAATGATGTCAACGAGATAACGTCAGTTGATCAAATGAAAATGCTGGCCCACAGATGGCTCCAACTTCATCCTGTTCCCTACTTGTATGTCTCATAACAAAAATGCTTTCAAATGAGCTGATGTAGGTAACAGCTCTTAGCTTGCCAATAAAGTTAGGAATCCTTAACCTGTAAATAGCTGTCAATAAAGCTAGGGATCCTTAACCTTGTCAAACCCTGTGTAAAAAAAAAAAAAAAAAAAAAAAAAAAAAAAAGAGGGGGAGAGAGAGAGAGAGAGAGAGAGAGAGAGAGAGAGAGAGAGAGAGAGAGAGAGAGAGAGAGAGAGAGAGAGAGAGAGAGAGAGAGAGAGAGAGAGAGAGAGAGAGAGTGAGTGAGTGAGTGAGTGATCGAGTAGGGGGAGGGAGGGAGCGAGGGAAGAAAAAGTAGGGAGTGAGGGTCTGTGGGGGGTCTGTGGGTGGGGCGGTCAGATTCCAAGGATCAGCTGTGTGTACTCGCCTAGATGTGGTTTCAGGGGTCGAGACCCAGCTCCCGGCCCGCAGTGTGTATGTGTGTGCGCGCGTTCGTGTGTGTGTGTGGGCACGTCAGTTGTTTATATGTCCCAGAACTACAACTCACTTCTGTGTACCCGTAATACTAATGAGATACCATTAACACTGAGAGTAGTTCTAATAATTATAATACTAGCGTGTGTTAACAAGTCACTCTTTCACTACCTTTTTACTACATGTGTACCCAATACTTGCTTCTCAGATTGTACTGTCTTTGTGTCCTAAAACATTATCTCTCGAAACTGTTGTCAGGGCTGTAGTCCCATTAGTCCTTGCTCCTACAAATTTTATCTTCCTACTACTGCTAGGTGTTTTGTGTATGATAATCGCCCTGGAGCAGGGTTAAAGATAGCCAGCTACCAGTGTCCGCCGGGCCGGTTCTACCCTCAGACTTCCCGCCACCACAGACAAGTGAGATTTGTACGTTACTCAGAGGGGACGTCCATCCAGATGCCTGATGTACGATGCTCGCTGTACGATGCTCGTTGTATGATGACTCGTACACCTCGCCCTTCCGCCTCTGACTTCTTCGGCTATACTTATCTCTTGCCCTTTTGAGTCCTCATTTACCACACTTATCACTTGTATACTGCTACTTTTATAATTTTCACTCCACTTTTGGTAAGTACCCTACTTATTTGTGATGACACCCAACCTGTTATGGCGGCCTACTCCCTCAGGCCTACTGCTGCCACCACCTCTGCTTATATATATTTATGTATACATATATATATCCCCTTTCTGGCTAGCTTGTTCACGCTGTGTGATACATCACATTTTGTCGTTACCACCCTCTCTTAATTCTATTTGGTCTTTTCTCTTTAGTCACTCGCTTTGTACTTTGTATATATGTAACAATGTGGCAACAGGTGCCCACTAGGCCTCAACGAACTGGCACTTTGAAATTTTGTTGTATAATTTCAGGCTTTCTCTCGCCTTAACTTTATTTATTTTTTCTAACACATTGGTTATCACTTGTAGGGTTGTTCACTGACGTTGTCACTAACACTGGATGCTTCTAGCTGCTAAAAACACGCCCTAAAAGCACTAAGATCCTCGGAGCCTGGCGCTTGTGACCCACTACACTGTGTGTGTGTGTGTGTATGTATAGAGTTCATGTGCGGAGGTACATAAATATATGTGAGTGCACATGTATATTTATTGTGGATATTTGAGTGTCTTGCATAAAAAAATGGATTAATTACAACAAAACAGAAAGCTGATAACTTGTTGCAGATTTCTTGGTGGGAAGATAAACATACAGATAAACATACAGATTAACATACTGATAGAAATAAACACACAATAAAACGTTCAGAAACAATTATACAGCTACGTAAGTAAAAACAAGAGGAATTATCATAAACACATTATGAAACATAAATAGAAGTTCCAGATTTTCACTAAGTAACCTCAGCTTGGTGGCCGAGTTGGGAGGCAGCTCAGTCTCGTCTGGCTGGTCTACTGTTCGCGACTGTCTTGGTGGGTGGAATTACAGGACGCAGTTTACTGTGTGTCCCCTCCTGTAATTCCACCCACCTGGACAGTCTCGGCAGCAGACCAGCTTGACAAGGCCGAGTTTCCACCCAACAAGGTCACTGGGGAGGCCTAACTCTGACACCACCTAACGTATGACACCACCTAACGTATGACACCACCTAACGTATGACACCACCTAACTATGACACCACCTAACTATGACACCACCTAGCTATGACATCACCTAGTTATGACATCACTTAGCTATGACCACACCTATGACCACACCCAACTATGACCACACCCAAGTATGACCACACCCAGCTATGACCACACCTAACAATGACCTCACCTATGACTACAATTGGTGAAGTAGAGAAGGGAGTTCATCTGAGGGGACACAGACTGACTCCTGGAGACACGGAACACACACACACACGGCTATGACCTTACCTAACTATGACCTCACCTAACTATGACATCACCTAACTATAACATCACTTAACTATGACATCACCTAACTATGACACCACCTAGCTATGACATCACCTATGACACTACCTATGACATCACCCAACTATGACCTTACCCAACTATGACCTCGCCTATGACTACACCTATGACATCACCTCACTATGACATCACCTCACTATGATATCACCTCACTATAACATCACCTAACTATGGCATCACCTCACTATAGCATCACCTCATCTAAGGGGACACGGAACTAGGGGAAGCACCAGAAACACACCTATGACTCCTAACTATGACCACACCTGACTAGACCAGTTAGAAAAGACCAAGATCATCAGAAGTAACAAAATGCAGAACCTGGGAAATGACTCAGATGAGAGGAAGCACCATAAATAGAAGTGGGGAGTGTGGAAGAGTTGACATGCGGGGGCCCACGGAAACATGATCCAAAAGGGCACACAGGTGGACTCCTGGACACATGGACATGAAGGAAGCCCCAAGATGGCAGGGTCTGGTAACTCAGGGATAACTAACTGCAAATACAATTCGGTACAATGAGCAACATAACAAATGATAACAGCTGATTTAGGTAAATTAAAGCAGATAAGATGAGATGGTAAAGAATATTTTCTAGCTGATGAGATGAAGAAATTTTTTGAGGTATCAAGATAAATAAAGATGTGAAAAAGATACTAAAATTATTATTATTTCATTCTCGTTTCCACACTAGCGTTTTCTTTTAAACATTCTTGATGTTTATTGTAACCAAAGTGACTCCAGTCCTTTAGGAACGTAACCTTTAAAACTTCTCTAGCCATTATAACTTTTAGTGCTGAAAGGAAACTTTGATACTGCCGTAGCTACTGAAGGATTTTACAATAATTATTTCTAATTTTTTTTTTAGAATCTTTTAGTTTATGATACAGTTTAAAATATTTGTTAAGCAAATTAAACAGTATGTGCAGGCAGTATGAATGATACAATTGTTACTGAAGACATGACTTAGAAATGTGGCGGACTTGCCTGGTTTTAGGATCGGCTCCAGGCCGGCTTAATTCTCAGAATTAGTTAGGTCAGGTAACAGGACAAGTGTTTCCTGACGCCGGTCTTACGATGACCCGCCACTTGAGCTTTTGGTCATTGTTATTTTATGATCTTTTACTTTCTTTAGTAACTTGGTAGGTCTTGAGGAAGAATGATTATTAGTGATTTAGCTACCGAAGCCACAGAAGCCACTGGAGTTACAGAGTACACACGACTTCCATGGCAGTGACAGTTTTCCTCTTTGCATGTTCAGTGTTAGGTAACTGCATCTTTGATGACGTTCTCTAAGAAAACTTTGAAAACTCGAGTCTCTTTGTAGATGAGGCTGGAAATACGCTTCACGCCTCCACGGCGAGCCACTCGACTTGATGCCCTGGATGTTGTCACGAAGTACTTTGCTATAACATTTGGCCACACCCTATCCGAGTCCTTTGCCTCCCTTGCCACGACCAATATTGCAGACTGAAGAGTTTTCGAGAGCGAAGTGAATTCAGTACGCAGTCAGTGCGGCAGCCTGGTCAAGAATAAATCTTTGCAGACGTGTCTGCCTCTATCTGCTTACTAGTCCACCTCTTTAAAAGTTTTAAATTAGTTTGTGTCTGTCCATTATTTGAATTAATATTGTATAGATAAATAAGCGAAGATGTGAGACTAAGGGATTCTGGAAGACACTGATGTGAAAGATAGGGAAGTTGAGAGTTCTTGGAACCTTTATCATTCATAAACATTGCAGATTAACACATGCTTTGGTACAGTAAGACGCAAAAAAATCTGCAGTAACATATAAAAAAATCATAGCAACATACAAGAACATGTCATTAATATGCAACAGTACAGTAGCATGCAAAAGCTAAATAGTAACACATGAAACAGTACAGTAAGACATGAAAAGTACAGTAAGACATGAACAGTACAGTAAGACATGAAAAGTACAGTAACATACAGAACATACACGTAGAACAATCAACTGCTCAGCATAATGTAACAGACTTTTCATTTTGACCAAACACAGAGTTTTGTGATATAAACATATCACAATGGTTAATATCAGTGACCTCAGATCTCGAGAGTATCTGTTGCTTCTTGTAATATACTGCAGCAGACAGGTGATAACAATCTATCAAAGATAATGAGAGACGGGTCCAGTGAAGACAGTGAAAAATAATGGAGACAAAATTGGAACTGTAACACGTTTTGTACCTGTAGATAGTAACTATTCAGGAAGGTACCTTGTCTTGTTAAGTACATAAGAACGAAGGAACACTGCAGCTGCTACTGACCCATGCAAAGCAGGTCCATGCCCGTCCCCCCCGGACTAGCCCAGTGACCCACCTAGTCAGGTCACTTCCACTTACGGAAGGAACACGGCATCAGACCTAGTAGCACAAGCTAGTCAGGTCCAACTCACACCCACCCACACCCACTCCTGTATTTATCTAACCTATTTTTAAAACTACACAACGTTTTAGCCTCTTCAATACATTTGTGGGACATCACCGATGTCACGCTGTGGGATATCACTCTCCTATGTTTGTTAGGTAAGACACATATGCAACAGTTAGGTATCTTTATTTCGAAACGTTTCGCCTACACAGTAGGCTTCTTCAGTCGAGTACAGAAAAGTTGATAGAAGCAGAAGATACTTGAAGATGTAATCAGTCCATCACCCTTGAAGTTTTGAGGTGGTCAGTCCCTCAGTCTGGAGAAGAGCATTGTTCCATAGTCTGAAACAATATGGAGTAGAAGTGACAGGATGGAGCCTTATATAGCGCCAGGAGGTGAGACGTAGGTCACTAGTAGAGGTAAGAATGTTGTCGAAGTAAGAATGTTCACTCTCCTATGTTTGTTGGACAACTTCCTTTTTGAAGCATGTTTGTGGGTCGTCATGATCTTCACTATCTTTACCTCATAAATTGCATTGTTAGTACAATCTGCCACTTATCACTACGAAGAGACGTGTGAACATCATCAGATCGACCGTCGGAATCTTAACTCTTCTCGGATCTAGGTTACAAATTCATCACTCTTCTTTTCATAGATTTTTCTTAAATTCCACAGATTTTTTCCTGTCTTACAATTGACTTTTTTATATACATCAGAGAGGAAAGCTAGCTCGTGTACATTTTGTCGTCGTGTGAAATTAATATTTTGCTTTCATCACTCTTTCTACTTTCATCTGGCCTCTGTTCTCCCATCTAATACTTGGTCATCACTTTGTGATGACTTGTGCAGGCGCTAACTGCTACCTGCTGACCAGGGAAGTGGAAACTATCGAACTTAAGTTAAATGACTCTTACAGGAACCAGGAGAGGCAGGAGGAGCTTAAAGCTATTATTGAAATGATTTCTTCATGAATGAGCCTCAAAACTCCATAAATGTATGCCAGATTTCCGACATTACCCTAACTCCGATAGATTTCGAAAAAGCCACTGACAACATGCCCATGCACTCAGCCCCGGGCTCAGACTCGTGGAACTCTGTTTTCATTAAGAACTGCAAGAAACCCCCTCTCGCGTGCCCTAAGTACACTATGGAGGAGGAGCTTGGACATGGGTGAAATTCCACAGTCACTTAAAACAACGGATATAGCCCCACTCCATAAAGGTGGCAGCAAAGCATTAGCTAAGAACTATAGACCAATAGCTCTGACGTCCCACATCATAAAAATCTTTGAAAGAGTGCTAAGAAGCAGGATTGCAAATCACCTGGATTCCCAAAATCTGCACAATCCAGGGCAACATGGGTTCAGGGCAGGTCGCTCCTGCCTCTCACAACTACTGGATCACTATGACATGGCCTTGGGTGCACTGGAAGAAAATCAGAATGCAGATGTAATATACACAGACTTTGCAAAAGCATTTGACAAATGCGATCATGGTGTAATAGCCCATAAAATACGTGCTAAAGGAATAACTGGGAAAGTGGGGAGATGGATCTTCAACTTCCTAACAAATCGAACACAAAGAGTAGTTTGTAGATGAATGGTTCAGAGAACCGACATGTTGATAAATTAGACAGTCTATTCAAGATTGATGGACTGACCACATCGACTAAAGGTTGAGGGACTGATTACCTCATTCTCCTCCTGTTCTTCAAGATTCTCCTTTGTATGGACTGATGAAGCCACTGTGTGGCGAAACGTTTCCTCAATAAAGATACCCAAGAGTTGCACATGTGTCTAATTTATCAACAAAGAGTAGTGGTCAACAGAGTTAAATCGGAGGCTGCCATAGTGAAGAGCTCTGTTCCACAAGGCACAGTACTCGCCCCCATCTTATTCCTTATCCTCATATCAGACATAGACAGAGATATACACCACAGCACCGTATCATCCTTTGCGGATGATACTAGGATCTGCATGAGGCTGTCATCTGCTGAGGACGCGGTTAACCTCCAAGAAGATATAAACAAAGTTTTCCAGTGGGCAACGGTAAACAGTTTGATGTTCAATGAGGACAAATTCCAACTACTCCGTTATGGAAAACTGGAGGAGATAATAACTAGAACAGAGTATACTACTGACTCCGGCCATACAATAGAGCGGAAAAATAATGTAAGGGACCTGGGAGTAGTAATGTCTGAGGATCTCACTTTCAAGGATCACAACAGTGCCACGATCGCACGTACAAAGAAAATGATAGGATGGATAATGAGAACTTTCAAAACGAGAGATGCCAAGCCAATGATGATCCTTTTCAAATCACTTCTTCTCTCTAGGCTGGAATACTGCTGTACATTAACATCTCCATTCAAAGCAGGTGAAATCGCAGATCTAGAGAGTGTACAGAGATCCTTTACTGCACGTATAAGTTCTGTCAAGCACCTTAGCTACTGGGAACGCTTGGAAGCACTTGACTTGTACTCGTTGGAACGCAGGAGGGAGAGATATATCATAATCTACACTTGGAAAATCTTGGAAGGAATGGTCCCAAATCTGCACACAGAAATCACTCCCTACGAAAGTAAAAGACTGGGCAGGCGATGCAAAATGCCCCCAATAAAAAGTAGGGGCGCCATTGGTACACTAAGGGAAAACACCATAAGTGTCCGGGGCCCAAGACTGTTCAGCAGCCTCCCATCAAGCATTAGGGGAATTGCCAATAAGCCCCTGGCTGCCGGATCAGCCGGGCTGTGGCTCGTACGTTGGACTGCGTGCGGCCAGCAGTAACAGCCTAGTTGATCAGGCCCTGATCCATCGGGAGGCCTGGTCATGGACCGGGCCGCGGGGGCGTTGATCCCCGGAATAACCTCCAGGTACCTAGTAGCAGCCTCTCTTCGGGATGCTGTTGACCGTGTTTCTCACTGAGCCACTACTCGTGGGTTTAAATTTTCTAGTGAAACGCACCAGGTTACTTTTACTAGACGTTCTGTTGTTTAATAATCCTCTAAACCTATATGGTTCCCCTGTCCATGAACGTGATACAGTCAGATTTCTCGGTCTTCTGTTTGATGCTGGCTGTCCTGGAAACCTCACATTACCTCCCTGAAAGCAATTTGTCATAACCGGCTGAACCTCCTTGAAACCCTAGCTCATCTTTCTTGTGCGGAAGGGGTGGATCGTTGAGCTCTCCTCCGACTTCATTCAGCCCTAATTTTATCGAAACTAAACTGTGGTAACCACATATATTCTGTGGCCTCTACCGCAACTCTTCAACTTGATCCCTTCCATCGTCAGGAATTATGTTTATGTTTAGGTGTTTTCGCTCCTCCCTTGTTGAGAGCATATATGCAGAGGCGAATGTTCCATCCTTGAACGATCGGTGTGATGACCATTGCCTCAGTTATTTTGTTCCCTCTCTTGACTCTCACGATACTTCTACATACAGGATAGTAACGGACGTTAGTAGAGGTCTATTATTTGTTCGCCGCCCCTGTTTACTCTATTACTTTTCTCTGCGTCTTCACTCGCTCTTGGTTTCACTTTAGTTGCTCTCTTTATATGTTCATTTAGCATCTTACTTTTCTCATTCCCCTTGGAAGGTTCCGACATTTCAAGCCTGTTCTTTCCCACTGCCGTACGCCAAAGTTCGGATACCTAAAGTTGTTCCCTTTTTCTCGACCACTTTCTGTCTCATTCTTACGCCATTGCAGTTTACACTGAAGGCTCTAAATCCTCTTAGGGTATCCGGCTTGTAGCAGTGTTCCCGGAGTGTTACGCGAGGTCATTTATTAGACTCGGCAAGCATTTTCACAGCTGAGCTGTATGCAGTTCTCATAGCAATTATACGTATTGCATCCTGACCTCCCTTAACATTTGTGGTAATCTCAGACTCCTCTAGTGATTTACCAGTTATGAAAAAAAAAAAAAATTTCCTCATTCCCTAGTTCTTCGTATACAACTTTGGTTGCGTTGCATTTCAAGCAAAAACAAAGAAATAATTTTCTTCTGGGTCCCCAGTTATGTTGATGTTCAGGGCAGCGAGCAGGTGGACGCTGCTGCGAGGTCAACGGTGCATGACCTCAGGTTTCATATAGAGGTATTCCATTCTCAGACTATTTTGCTGTAATCTCTAGCCAGTTTCGCAACCGTTGGCAATAACGCTCGTCTGAGTTGATTCATAACAAATTACATTATTTCAAGCCGTGTTTAGGATCCTGGTCATCTTATAATCGAGGTCGTGGTTGGGAGACGACACTATCCCGTCATCGCTTTGTGCACACAGGTCTCACTCATGGGTACCTCATGGAAAGGCGTCCAGTTCCACTCTGTGAGAATTGTCAGGTTCCAATTTCTGTGAGTCAGCATTCTATTGGCCTGTCCTGTTTACCAGCGAGCACCAGAATTTATCTTCGATGTCGTCACTGCTCTAACACCCTTACTTTATCTTCCCTCCTAGTTGACGGCCCCACCTGCGACACACACACCCACTATGATATTTGACAGTAACAAATTTATTACACAACCTTGGATTGTCCTGCCTTTAGCACTCCTCACAATAGCTATTCTCAGATCAAGCATAATAAATAGTAAGCACACCCAACCCTGCAACTGTGCGTCCTTCGTCGGTTTAGCACTAAACTTCCATTATAATAAATATATATATATATATATATATATACATATATATATATATATATATATATATATATATAATATATATATATATATATATATATATATATATATATATATATATATATATATATATATATATATATATATATATATATATATATATATATATATATATATATATATATATATATATATATATATATATATATATATATATATATTATATATATATATATATATATATATATATATATATATATATATATATATATATATATATATATATATATATATATATATATATATATATATATATATATATATATATATCAGAATTGTCCATGAAAGAAACATGGGAACAATTCCCGGCTAGCAGCAGTTTATTATTGCTAAAAATACCACTTGTTCGTGGTTACATTAATATATTTCTATGTCGTACCGAATAAGTAAAACTTGCTATTTTGGATTAAAAAGCAACGCACTTCTTGCCGAATAAGGCAAGCGAAAATTTGCATATGCAATAATTTTGCAAAAACTATTCTGAATCTAACGAAAAAATATTTTTCACTGTACTAGTTTATTATGAAATTATTGTCAACATAGCTAAATCATATTAGTTGGAATAGGATAAATTAAATTGCGCTTTTTATATTAAGGTTAAGTAAGCTCTGGAAGGTTCTTTTGGTGCAAAATCATTAAATTTTATTTTAACGTAAGTGAAAAAAATATATCTTTTAAAGAACAAAAGAAAATTTTAGAAAGGCTTTAGAAGAGTAATTCCTAATTGACCAATTTTAATATTCAAAGTAATCACTAACCTGTGGAGTTGATCAAATGGAGTCGACGATAGATTAACCAACCTATTTTGTAGAAGCGATTTCGGTAAAACCTGTTCACTGAGGCACTTTCGTAAAAATACTAATTATAAGGACGCTTTGTGTGCCTTAAGAAGTACAGATTTGTAAGAGGAAACAGCGAAGGAAAAGGAAGGAAAAAGTCTAAAGAATTTGGGTAAGATTTGGCAAGTGGTAATTATATTAAGCAAATATCGCAAACCAAGCGATACATGATGCTAAACAACCACGGGGGGGGAGGGGGGAGTAGAATGATAGCTCTAGGCCTTTCGTGTTGCAATCAACACATCATCAGGAGCTTGCAAAATTGCAGAAAGGATGAGGGTTTCCACGCGAATACGTTCCCAGGGAACGTATATACTGTAAGCTTAAAATGTCTATCAACACGGATTTCTTAGAATATATATATTATATATATATATATATATATATATATATATATATATATATATATATATATGTCGTGCCGAATATGTAAAACTGGTCAATTAGCGAGAACTCATTTAAAATTAAGTCCTTTCCGAAATTTTCTCTTATACGTTTAAAGATATATATTTTTCATTAATGTTAATGTAAAAAAAATTTAATTTTGCACCAAAAGAATCTTAGAAAACTTACCTAACCTTATTATAACAACAACAATTTATTTTAGCCTAACCCAACTAAATATATTTTAGATTTCTTTACAGTAGTTTAATAGTAAACAGACACAGTGAAATATATTTTTTTCGTTAGGTTCAGAATGATTTTGGCGAAATTATTGCATACACAAATTTTCACTTGTCCTATATGGCAAGATGAGCGTTGCTATTTAAGCCAAGATCGCAAATTCTGCCTATTCGGCACGACATATATATATATAATATATATATATATGTGGTGCCGAATAGGCAGAACTTGCGATCTTGGCTTAAATAGCAACATTCATCTTGCCATATAGGACAAGTTAAAATTTGTGTATGCAATAATTTCGCCAAAATCATTCTGAACCTAACGAAAAAAATATATTTCACTGTGTTTGTTTAGTATTAAATTATTGTAAATAAATCTAAAATATATTTAGTTGGGTTAGGCTAAAATAAATTGTTCTTGTTATAATAAGGTTAGGTAAGTTTTCTAAGATTCTTTTGGTGCAAAATTATAAATTTTTACATTAACATTAATGAAAAAAATATATCTTTAAACGTATAAGAGAAAATTTTATAAAGGACTTAATTTTAAATGAGTTCTTGCTAATTGACCAGTTTTACATATTCGGCACGACATATATATATATATATATATATATATATATATATATATATATATATATATATATATATATATATATATATATATATATATATATATATATATATATATATATATATATATATATATATATATATATATAGTTTAAGTTCTGGCATCGATTATCATCATTGTGAGTGTGTACCAACGTTTTGGAACGCTGGTTAATTCAATAAACCATCAAAGAAATTTGTTATTACTAACATCAAATGAAAGTGTTCTTAATTTCATGTTTGAACGTGAATCAGAGGTTCATACGTGACATAAAATAATAATCGTAGTTCTATATTTAAATCCACTGTAAGAGTCGCATCAGAGGAAGTTAACTTGCACACAATAAACACATAAAAAATTTAAATTAATTTAATGTTCTGCAATTTAATCTTTTACAATATCGTCTCAATTAACTGACAATATGTAAGACATGATCAACATATAATTCTCTACTAAACACAGGATTCCATTCTAAAGTTGCCTATCCAGGTCTGTCTGCTTAGTGTTGTCAGAACCAAGGCTGAGTGCAGAGGAATTCCCTGAAGGAATGACACTTGACCTCAGCGAAGGAGAGTGGCAGATCTTCATTCTAATATTCCGTGATTTTTACCTAGTACGTCCTAAGTACATACTTTGGCGATATTTGGTTAATGAAATTATACTGGTTTCATTATGTAACCTGATCAAGACCATCTGCAGACCATACCACGGGCGGGAATAGAACCCGCGATCAGAGAGTCATAAAATTCCAGATTGACGCGTGGTATGATTTGTTTGCAATCGTGTCATTACGATTTCGTGAGTGAAGACCATCTCCCCAGGACGTGTGGTCTCAGCATGGCTCACTTGGCTTCGTTTGAGTACAAAGTATTTGCCAATTCTTCTTCCCATTTTCATGGAGAGAAACAGCTTTCTTTTTCCTGACACCAAATATGACTGAAACACATCACGTCTAGTACTGGCGTGGGCAATAAAGGATGTAGCGTTTAATTAGGGAATGTGTTGCATGCTGGCTCTCTCGGGTGTTGTACATGTATGCTTACAAATAATTGTATCAGTCTTGACAAACATAAGAGATCGTTGTATGCATTCTGCAGAGTACAAACCAGTGGTGCATATGAGGTAGTCAGTAACTGGTTGGTTCTTGTTGCATGCAGTACTAGAACATAATATTGGTATGAGCTGAGATAGCAACTGCTATATGTTACTGCGATTGGACATGAACTCTTAGTGAAGCTAGAACGAAGATACAGTATTTGTCCAACACTACCTTAGCTGAGACATTTAGAGTAGCACGGCACTATTATTGTCTTAGTATCATTTTTATTGCCATCAAATACGGTAGTGTATTCATTTGCCTAACATCTTTTAACATGATTTATGTGTGTCACAAATGTCAGCATGTGTGTAGGCATTTAACTCAGGTTATGGGACGCTGTTCAAAGCGCAATACAAAACTTGAGCAACTGTCGCTGTCATTAGCAAGTTTTCTTTATTATACAGGACTGGAAGATAAGCAACAAACTCCAGCTACAGAAGCTCTTCCATATCTTCTTTCTTATCATGTATGTAACTCTCATGAAGAGTAATGTGCTACTGACATGTTTCCTGACGAGGCTCAAGCTGCCGTTATGTACTTGACTGTCTCTCCTCTATAGTTATGTATCCAAAGGGTTTCTACTTTAATGGAATTTACAACCTTTTCAACTATATCATAAGTTTGGTCGGTATTTGCTGATGATGAACAGCAATACCAGTTCCATCTGTTCGATTACTGAACTGAAGAGAGGGATATGAGCCTTCTACTAGTTAAAAAATATACTTAAGTACCTACAGCAAGGAACTCTAGTACATGTTCATAGGCCTTTGTACTGATCTGAATTATGTGTGTGAATGCTACAAAAAACTCAAGAGTATTACTAAATAGGCAACACACCAGTTTAGCCTGAGTGCTTGACGTAATATCTAAGTCATGTGATAAATCTCCAGGAACCTTCCACATTGTAATAAAGTTGGTATAATTACCGACAATATGTAAAGTAAAAGGACACAAGTGCAACTAATGTGACATTTATTGTGGCAACGTTTCGCTCTCCAGGAGCTTTATCAAGCCATTACGTAATGGCTTGATAAAGCTCCTGGAGAGCGAAACGTTGCCACAATAAATGTCACATTAGTTGCACTTGTGTCCTTTAATGAGAAACTGTTCGGTGGTTTGATGGTAACATTGCAGCGTAAGTGCTTGTTCTTCCTCCTATTTGTGAAGAAACCTTCCTCAGTGAATTTCTTCAGCTGGTTTTCGCTAGTGATATTTGGAAGTTTCTTAAATGAACCTGATTGTATCTTGTACAGATACAATCAGACGAGTAAGATAAATACAATACTTGTGTATCTTTATTTATGAGACATATCGCCAGCCAGCGGCTTTGTCATTTCAATACAAAGAATAATTCTGGAGAAGGGGGAAGACAGGACATAAGAGACTAAGGTGTTCATATTCATTTTTATTCGTTAAACACGAAGAGCTTTTGTACAATATCTGGTAATGAACCAATGAAAAAAAAGGAAGACGAAAATGAGCTGGGTTTGATCTAGTTACTATGTAAATACCAGCAGTCAATCCCACTGCCTGGCTACGACTCTTCCCGCTTAATGAATATTCCAAAACTCATATATACCTTCAATCTCCCAAGTTACTCGTCTACTTAATAGTTTTATAAACATTGAAATCGTGATTATGGAAGAGTCCCATTTTAATTAATAGAAATTTAAATTATAAATTAGGCGAAAAAAATAAAATATTTTATTAAAAAGATAATATGAAATAAATGAGAACACTTAACAGAACATCAGAAACCGCAGGTAAATTTATTAACTAAGAAGATAATTGTGGATCTAAGCTTATCATAGTTTGTAGAGTTTAGAGTTTTGAGGAGAGTTATTAGCTGCGTCTAATTATATGTGCAGGAAATATTTATTCTGTATATTCTGATATTGTTACTATCATCATTATCAATACCAAGCCTGAGATCAGACCTCATTGTCAACCAGGCTGTTGGTGCTAGTGAAACACAGGCCTACAAAGCTGTGAGAGAATGATTGATCTGACACTTTCATTAAGTAGTCCATCAGCTCGCTGTCAGCTGCTACATAATGAAACACTTAACCCACTGGTATGGTACGTCATATGGTTTGATCTGGGAAAGTTGAAGGTAACATTTATTTCTTGGAGCCCACATTCCACTGAAGAATATGAACAAACATCAGAGTTACACACACAAACAAATTTCATATGAATATTCTAGGAAAATGGAGCACTAAAGTATACCTCCAGCTCTAGCTCTAGCTCCCGGACACAGGTAAGAATGGCATGTGAGACCTGGTCGTAATGGGAATGTGGAGCAAACAGAACTCAACAGTAGACTATGACTTATGTTTATCTTCACCATACTGTTCTATCAGTACATAGTGTACGTATTTACTTACACTATGTACAGATAGAACAGTAGTGTACACCACGGTGACAAATGGCAAAGTAGAAGCCAGAGAGAGTGCACTTTACTCAAGCAGGTAGGCAAGTCTGCCACTGCTTACTGCAAGTAACCCCTCAAGGAAGATACCTTGGCGCTGGTGAGGGGCTCTTGATCTACGGAATTATATCTGTGTTCCAGTTTCCTGAATTAAGCCACAAGTAAACCACGTTGCTTCAACTTTGGCAAGCTTGCCTGTAATTGGCCAATGAACCAAGGTATTGATTTAACAACAAGTTCCCTATTGATTGTTAAACCTTTAGCGCCCGGCTCAATGGTTGGGAGGCAGCCTATATGGGAGTGTGACATATGCCGAATCAATTGTAACATACTAAGAACATAAGAACATAAGAAAGGAGGAACACTGCAGCAGGCCTGTTGGCCCATACTAGACAGGTCCTTTACAATTCATCCCACTAACAAACATTTGACCAACCCAATTTTCAATGCCACCCAAGAAACAAGCTCCGATGTGCAAGTCCCTCTCAAATCCAACCCCTCCCAATGATGGTCTATGGTACCTTACTCCGTTCTGTGCTTCCCAACTGCCCTCTATAATTTATCAAACCATACAAAGATCCCTTGCGCCTCACTAAAGCCGATAAATCTGTTTTGTTTGTTATTTTAGATGAAGTTGAATATTTCGATAAGATGAACAATTTACTAAGGGATAATGAAACGAAGGACTTCCCTCGAAGACGTCAACTCTCACTTCAATAAACGACTTAAAATGTATGGCTGGAAAACATTAGGGACGTGTTTCCCTAAGACACCTGCTGCCCCTGTTCACCCATCAGTTTACAATGGGTACCTGGGTATTAGTTGACTGGTGTGGGTCGCATCCTGGGACAAAACTGACCTAATTCGTCCGAAATGTTCAGCATAACTAGGGACTTTCTATATAGTAGTATGTCATTGATGTCAGCAAATACTGTATACCTTGTACATGTACTTGTAGTAATAAAGATTTCATTATTATTATTATAATTATTATTATTATTATTATTATTATTATTATTATTATTATTACTAGTGAAGGGTGATGATGAATTAATTAAATTTGTGTCAGCCAGGTCGGCAACTCTACCGTATCTTTAGGTGTTAATTAACAGTCGTCTAACGCAACAGAAATTGCATCAGAGGCCCCCTCCCACCTCCCCCCTCCCCCCCCCAAAAAAAAAAATCTATACCCGCTACCGATTTGCGTATGTACTGTAGTCTGTTATTTAGTCCAACAAACTGATTTAAGATTTAAACCAGGGAACCCAGCCACTCCTATTATAAGCTGAGTAGGCTCGGCTGCATACAGCCTATCAAAATGGCTAGTTAAAATGTAAATTACCATGGTCAGAAAGATTTGAGAGGGATCTGTCCTCTCAGTGATTAGTTTTTCTTGTACCAGTGTGCTGCACCTGACATTTAGACAGTATATCAGTCTGTATACTGCTGCTTCAACCTCACATTGTTCCAGACTCTGGAACAAACTCTTCTCCAGGCTGAGGGACTGACTACCTCAAAACTACGTCTTCAAGGGTGATGGACTGATGACATCATCTTTACATCTCTACTGCTTCTGCTCACTCTTCTGCACTCGACTGAAGAAGTCTACTGTGTAGGCGAAACGTTTCGGAATAAAGATACCTAACCGTTGCACACGTGTCTTATCAACCTCTCGGTATTGTATACTATTTTAATAATCAGGTCCAACTCACACCCTCTCATGTATCGTCCCGCTAGTGCCAGCCAGTCAGGTCCAACTCACACCCTCTCATGTATCGTCCCACTAGTGCCAGCCAGTCAGGTTCAACTCACACCCTCTCATGTATCGTCCCGCTAGTGCCAGCCAGTCAGGTTCAACTCACACCCTCTCATGTATCGTCCCGCTAGTGCCAGCCAGTCAGGTCCAGCTCACACCCTCTCATGTATCGTCCCACTAGTGCCAGCCAGTCAGGTCCAACTTACACCCTCTCATGTATCGTCCCACTAGTGCCAGCCAGTCAGGTCCAACTCACACCCTCTCACGTATCGTCCCGCTAGTGCCAGCCAGTCAGGTCCAACTCACACCCTCTCATGTATCGTCCCACTAGTGCCAGCCAGTCAGGTTCAACTCACACCCACTCACGTATCGTCCCACTAGTGCCAGCCAGTCAGGTCCAACTCACACCCTCTCACGTATCGTCCCGCTAGTGCCAGCCAGTCAGGTCCAACTCACACCCACTCACGTATCGTCCCGCTAGTGCCAGCCAGTCAGGTTCAACTCACACCCACTCACGTATCGTCCCACTAGTGCCAGCCAGTCAGGTCCAACTCACACCCTCTCACGTATCGTCCCGCTAGTGCCAGCCAGTCAGGTCCAACTCACACCCACTCATGTATCGTCCCGCTAGTGCCAGCCAGTCAGGTTCAACTCACACCCACTCCTATCATCTTTTTCAAAGGAAGTGATAGAGAAGTCAGCCTACTACTGTCAACTTACAAAAATAATTAACATTTGCGTTTCTTTATTTCTCATTAAAATTGAATGATAATGTTAACTGTTCATTCCTGTGGAAATTAACAAGATTATGAAAGTAAGTTTACTAATTCATGTTAAAATGTAAGAGGCAGTGTCGGGGGAAGGGCGGGATGACTGGCAGGTGTGAGCAGGTAAGCGTCCAGTTTTGTGGCGTGTTAGATCGGAAACAGATGCGGGTGTGAGAATGTAGGGATGAGAAGCAACTGTGTGGTGAGAGTACACCTGGAGAAACCAGGCCTCGTGGTGGATCAGGGTCTGATCGACCAGGCTGTTACTGCTAGACACACGTAAACCGAAGTACGAACCACATCACGCCTAATCAGGTGCCTGTCCAGCGCGTTCTTGAAGACAGCCAGGAATCTATTGGTAATCCCCCTTATGTATGCTCGGAGGACTTATTCACTTCGGCAACCAGTGTTGCCGAGCATCACAGTGAAGAAGCTAGTTGGTTCCTTGTGATAGCTAGTGGTCAAGTAGCATCAGTTAGTTGGTTCCTTGTGATAGCTAGTGGTCAAGTAGCATCAATTAGTTGGTTCCTTGTGATAGCTAGTGGTCAAGTAGCATCAGTTAGTTGGTTCCTTGTGATAGCTAGTGGTCAAGTAGCATCAATTAGTTGGTTCCTTGTGATAGCTAGTGGTCAAGTAGCATCAGTTAGTTGGTTCCTTGTGATAGCTAGTGGTCAAGTAGCATCAATTAGTTGGTTCCTTGTGATAGCTAGTGGTCAAGTAGCATCAGTTAGTTGGTTCCTTGTGATAGCTAGTGGTCAAGTAGCATCAGTTAGTTGGTTCCTTGTGATAGCTAGTGGTCAAGTAGCATCAATTAGTTGGTTCCTTGTGATAGCTAGTGGTCAAGTAGCATCAGTTAGTTGGTTCCTTGTGATAGCTAGTGGTCAAGTAGCATCAGTTAGTTGGTTCCTTGTGATAACTAGTGGTCAAGTAGCATCAGTTAGTTGGTTCCTTGTGATAGCTAGTGGTCAAGTAGCATCAATTAGTTGGTTCCTTGTGATAGCTAGTGGTCAAGTAGCATCAGTTAGTTGGTTCCTTGTGATAGCTAGTGGTCAAGTAGCATCAGTTAGTTGGTTCCTTGTGATAGCTAGTGGTCAAGTAGCATCAGTTAGTTGGTTCCTTGTGATAGCTAGTGGTCAAGTAGCATCAATTAGTTGGTTCCTTGTGATAGCTAGTGGTCAAGTAGCATCAGTTAGTTGGTTCCTTGTGATAGCTAGTGGTCAAGTAGCATCAGTTAGTTGGTTCCTTGTGATAGCTAGTGGTCAAGTAGCATCAATTAGTTGGTTCCTTGTGATAGCTAGTGGTCAAGTAGCATCAGTTAGTTGGTTCCTTGTGATAGCTAGTGGTCAAGTAGCATCAGTTAGTTGGTTCCTTGTGATAGCTAGTGGTCAAGTAGCATCAATTAGTTGGTTCCTTGTGATAGCTAGTGGTCAAGTAGCATCAGTTAGTTGGTTCCTTGTGATAGCTAGTGGTCAAGTAGCCATACCCCCGGCCGGGATTGAACCCGCGGTCATAGAGTCTCAAAACTCCAGCCCGTCGCGTTAGCCACTAGACCAGCTAGCCACAATAAGATTCATCCAACTAGGTATATTTCTACACCATAGGAAAGTTAGCACAGGCACCTCTGTGACCACAAATGCAAGTTTTTACAGACGAATCTCCAGCTAGCGTGGCCGTGACGAACTCTAGCTCAAGTCCCTTCACTGCCGTCAACATGACTTAAGAAATCGTAATGACACGATTGCAAATAAACCATACCCCCGGCCGGGATTGAACCCCGACGGGCTGGAGTTTTGAGACTCTATGACCGCGGGTTCAATCCCGGCCGGGGGTATGGTTTATTTGCAATCGTGTCATTACGATTTCTTAAGTCATGTTGACAGCAGTGAAGGGACTTGAGCTGGAGTTCGTCACGGCCACGCTAGCTGGAGATTCGTCTGTAAAAACTTGCATTTGTGGTCACAGAGGTGCCTGTGCTAACTTTCCTATGGTGTAGAAATATACCTAGTTGGATGAATCTTATTGTGGCTAGCTGGTCTAGTGGCTAACGCGACGGGCTGGAGTTTTGAGACTCTATGACCGCGGGTTCAATCCCGGCCGGGGGTATGGTTTATTTGCAATCGTGTCATTACGATTTCTTAAGTCAGGTCAAGTAGCATCAATTAGTTGGTTCCTTGTGATAGCTAGTGGTCAAGTAGCATCAGTTAGTTGGTTCCTTGTGATAGCTAGTGGTCAAGTAGCATCAGTTAGTTGGTTCCTTGTGATAGCTAGTGGTCAAGTAGCATCAATTAGTTGGTTCCTTGTGATAGCTAGTGGTCAAGTAGCATCAGTTAGTTGGTTCCTTGTGATAGCTAGTGGTCAAGTAGCATCAGTTAGTTGGTTCCTTGTGATAGCTAGTGGTCAAGCAGCGCTATTTTACCTGAGCACTTTTGTATTAAAAAGGTTACAGGTATGGATGGATGAGTACGACCTGCCTGGCATGGAATACTGCTAATGTTGTCATCCCTACTGTTGTGTGGAACTGATGGAGAGCTTCTTGTGGAAGCTACATGTTGGTGGAGCTTGTTGTGGAAGCTACATGTTGGTGGAGCTTGTTGTGGAAGCTACATGTTGGTGGAGCTTGTTGTGGAAGCTACATGTTGGGGGAGCTTGTTGTGGAAGCTACATGTTGGGGGAGCTTGTTGTGGAAGCTACATGTTGGTGGAGCTTGTTGTGGAAGCTACATGTTGGGGGAGCTTGTTGTGGAAGCTACATGTTGGGGGAGCTTGTTGTGGAAGCTACATGTTGGTGGAGCTTGTTGTGGAAGCTACATGTTGGGGGAGCTTGTTGTGGGAGCTACATGTTGGGGGAGCTTGTTGTGGAAGCTACATGTTGGGGGAGCTTGTTGTGGGAGCTACATGTTGGGGGAGCTTGTTGTGGAAGCTACATGTTGGGGGAGCTTGTTGAGGAAGCTACATGTTGGGGGAGCTTGTTGTGGAAGCTACATGTTGGGGGAGCTTGTTGTGGAAGCTACATGTTGGGGGAGCTTGTTGTGGAAGCTACATGTTGGTGGAGCTTGTTGTGGAAGCTACATGTTGGTAGAGCTTGTTGTGGAAGCTACATGTTGGTGGAGCTTGTTGTGGAAGCTACATGTTGGGGGAGGTTGTTGAGGAAGCTACATGTTGGGGGAGCTTGTTGTGGAAGCTACATGTTGGTGGAGCTTGTTGTGGAAGCTACATGTTGGGGGAGCTTGTTGAGGAAGCTACATGTTGGGGGAGCTTGTTGTGGAAGCTACATGTTGGGGGAGCTTGTTGTGGAAGCTACATGTTGGGGGAGCTTGTTGTGGAAGCTACATGTTGGTGGAGCTTGTTGTGGAAGCTACATGTTGGTAGAGCTTGTTGTGGGAGCTACATGTTGGGGGAGCTTGTTGTGGAAGCTACATGTTGGGGGAGCTTGTTGAGGAAGCTACATGTTGGGGGAGCTTGTTGTGGAAGCTACATGCGGGGGAGCTTGTTGTGGAAGCTACATGTTGGGGGAGCTTGTTGTGGAAGCTACATGTTGGGGGAGCTTGTTGTGGAAGCTACATGTTGGGGGAGCTTGTTGTGGAAGCTACATGCGGGGGAGCTTGTTGTGGAAGCTACATGTTGGGGGAGCTTGTTGTGGAAGCTACATGTTGGGGGAGGTTGTTGAGGAAGCTACATGTTGGTGGAGCTTGTTGTGGAAGCTACATGTTGGGGGAGCTTGTTGTGGAAGCTACATGTTGGGGGAGCTTGTTGTGGAAGCTACATGTTGGTGGAGCTTGTTGTGGAAGCTACATGTTGGGGGAGCTTGTTGTGGAAGCTACATGTTGGGGGAGGTTGTTGAGGAAGCTACATGTTGGGGGAGCTTGTTGTGGAAGCTACATGTTGGTGGAGCTTGTTGTGGAAGCTACATGTTGGGGGAGCTTGTTGAGGAAGCTACATGTTGGGGGAGCTTGTTGTGGAAGCTACATGTTGGGGGAGCTTGTTGTGGAAGCTACATGTTGGGGGAGCTTGTTGTGGAAGCTACATGTTGGGGGAGCTTGTTGTGGAAGCTACATGTTGGTGGAGCTTGTTGTGGAAGCTACATGTTGGGGGAGCTTGTTGTGGAAGCTACATGTTGGGGGAGGTTGTTGAGGAAGCTACATGTTGGGGGAGCTTGTTGTGGAAGCTACATGTTGGTGGAGCTTGTTGTGGAAGCTACATGTTGGGGGAGCTTGTTGAGGAAGCTACATGTTGGGGGAGCTTGTTGTGGAAGCTACATGTTGGGGGAGCTTGTTGTGGAAGCTACATGTTGGGGGAGCTTGTTGTGGAAGCTACATGTTGGGGGAGCTTGTTGTGGAAGCTACATGTTGGGGGAGGTTGTTGAGGAAGCTACATGTTGGGGGAGCTTGTTGTGGAAGCTACATGTTGGGGGAGGTTGTTGTGGAAGCTACATGTTGGTGGAGCTTGTTGTGGAAGCTACATGTTGGGGGAGCTTGTTGTGGAAGCTACATGTTGGGGGAGCTTGTTGTGGAAGCTACATGTTGGGGGAGGTTGTTGAGGAAGCTACATGTTGGGGGAGCTTGTTGTGGAAGCTACATGTTGGTGGAGCTTGTTGTGGAAGCTACATGTTGGGGGAGCTTGTTGAGGAAGCTACATGTTGGGGGAGCTTGTTGTGGAAGCTACATGTTGGGGGAGCTTGTTGTGGAAGCTACATGTTGGGGGAGCTTGTTGTGGAAGCTACATGTTGGTGGAGCTTGTTGTGGAAGCTACATGTTGGTAGAGCTTGTTGTGGAAGCTACATGTTGGTGGAGCTTGTTGTGGAAGCTACATGTTGGTGGAGCTTGTTGTGGAAGCTACATGTTGGGGGAGCTTGTTGTGGGAGCTACATGTTGGTGGAGCTTGTTGTGGAAGCTACATGTTGGGGGAGCTTGTTGAGGAAGCTACATGTTGGGGGAGCTTGTTGTGGAAGCTACATGCGGGGGAGCTTGTTGTGGAAGCTACATGTTGGGGGAGCTTGTTGAGGAAGCTACATGTTGGGGGAGCTTGTTGTGGAAGCTACATGTTTGTGGAGCTTGTTGTGGAAGCTACATGTTGGTGGAGCTTGTTGTGGAAGCTACATGTTGGTGGAGCTTGTTGTGGAAGCTACATGTTGGTGGAGCTTGTTGTGGAAGCTACATGTTGGGGGAGCTTGTTGAGGAAGCTACATGTTGGGGGAGCTTGTTGTGGAAGCTACATGTTGGTAGAGCTTGTTGTGGAAGCTACATGTTGGTAGAGCTTGTTGTGGAAGCTACATGTTGGTAGAGCTTGTTGTGGAAGCTACATGTTGGTAGAGCTTGTTGTGGAAGCTACATGTTGGGAGCTTCTTGTGGAAGCTACATGTTGGGGGAGCTTCTTGTGGAAGCTACATGTTGGGGGAGCTTCTTGTGGAAGCTACATGTTGGGGGAGCTTGTTGTGGAAGCTACATGTTGGGGGAGCTTCTTGTGGAAGCTACATGTTGGGGGAGCTTCTTGTGGAAGGTTCTTGTGGGGAGCTTGTTATGGGGAGCTTGTTGTGGAAGCTTGTGGAAACCTTTTATTGTGGGGAGCTTGTTGTGGAAGCTTCTTGATGTGGAGAGCTAATTGTGGAAGCTTCTTATGAGGAGCATGTTGTGGAGAGCTCGTTGTTGAGGCTTCTTGTGGGGAGCTTCTTCTTGAGGTTTCTTTTTGTGGGAAACTTGCTGTTGAGGCTTCTTCTTGTGGAGAGTGAGGTTTGTAGTCTCTGGCCCCCTAGACTGTACTCCTTCTGCGGTCTTCTTCTCAGGAGCCAATTGCTGGACCAGATCCCTTTGTAGTTCTGCCTGGTCCTCGTCTGATTGAATTCTTCTCATCAACTTCACATCATCTGCAAACAGGAACACTTCAGAGTCTATTCCTTCCGTCATGTCTTTCACAAATACCAGAAACAGCACCAGTCCTAGGACTGACCCCTGTGGGACCCCGCTGGTCACAGATGCCCACTCCGATACCTCGCCACGTACCATGCCTTGCTGCTGTCTTCCTGACAGGTATTCCCTGATCCATTGTAGTGCCTTCCCTGTTACGCCTGCTTGGTCCTCCAGTTTTTG
Source organism: Cherax quadricarinatus (assembly GCF_038502225.1). NCBI lineage: Eukaryota > Metazoa > Arthropoda > Malacostraca > Decapoda > Parastacidae > Cherax > Cherax quadricarinatus. The sequence goes on along the minus strand of NC_091378.1, from coordinate 14,944,356 downwards.
CACTAATCTCTTGTATGGAACTGTGTGAAATACCTTCTTACAGTCCATGAAAATGCAATCTACCCACCCCACTCTCTCTTGACTTACTGCTGTCACCTTGTCATAGAACTCCAGTAGGTTTGTGACAGGATTTCCAGTCCCTGAAACCGTGTTGGTTGTTACTCCTAAGCTCATTTCTTTGTAGGTGTTCCACCACTCTTCTCTTGATAATATTCTCCATGACTTTGCATACTATACATATCAGTGACACTGGTCTATAGTTTAGAGCTTATTTGTCTCCTTTTTAAAAATTGGGACTACATTTGCTGTCTTCCATACCTCAGGTATTCTTCCTGTTTCGATAGATGTATTGAATATTGTTAGGGGTACACAAAGCGCATCTGCTCCCTCTCTCAGGACCCATGGAAAGATGTTATCCGGCCCCATCGCCTTTGAGTTGTCTAGCTCGCTCAGAAGCCTCTTCACTTCTTCCTCAGTTGTGTGTATTGTACTCACCTAGTTGTGGTTGCAGGGGTCGATTCATAGCTCCTTTCCTCACCTCTTCACTGCCGCTACTGGGTCACTCTCCCTGAACCATGAGCTTTATCATACCTCTACTTAAAGCTATGCATGGATCCTGCCTCCACTACATCGCTTCCCAAACCATTCCACTTCCTGACTACTCTGTAAGTGAAGAAATACTTCCTAACATCCCTGTGATTCATCTGTGTCTTCAACTTCCAACTGTGACCCTTTGTTGTTGTGTTCCATCTTTGGAACATCCTGTCTTTGCCCACCTTGTCAATTCCTCTCAGTATATGTCGTTATCATGTCCCCCCTATCTCTCCTATCCTCCAGTGTCGTCAGGCCCATTTCCCTTAACCTTTCCTCGTAGGACATACCCTTTAGCTCTGGGAATAGTTTTGTTGCAAACCTTTGCACTTTCTCTAGTTTCTTTATGTGCTTGGCTAAGTGTGGGTTCCAAATTGGTGCCGCATACTCCAATATGGGCCTAACGTGCACAGTGTACAGGGTCCTGAACGATTCCTTATTAAGATATCGGAATGCTGTTCTCAGGTTTGCTAGGCGCCCATATGCTGCAGCAGTTATTTGGCTGATGTGCGCTTCAGGAGATGTGCCTGGTGTTATTCTCACCCCAAGATCTTTTTCCTTGAGCGAGGTTTGTAGTCTCTGGCCCTCTAGACTGTACTCCGTCTGTGTTCTTCTTTGCCCTTCCCCAATCTTCATGACTTTGCACTTAGTGGGGTTGAACTCCAGGAGCAATTGCTGAACCAGGCCTGAAGCCTGTCTAGATGCCTTTGTAGTTCTGCCTGGTCTTCGTCCGAATGAATTTTTCTCATCAACTAAACATCATTTGCAGTGACACTTCGGAATCTATTCCTTCCGCCATGCCGTTCACAAATACCAGAAGCAGCATTAGTCCTAGGACTGACCCGTGTGTGTCCCCACTCGTCACAGGTGCCCACTCTGACACCTCGCCACGTACCATGACTCGCTGCTGTCTTCCTGACAAGTATTCCCTGATCCATTGTAGTGCCTTCTGTGTTATACCTGCTTGGTCCTCAGGACCCATGGAGAGATGTTATCCGGCCCCATTGCTTTTGAGGTATCTAGCTCACTTAGAAGCCTCTTCACTTCTTCCTCGGTTGTGTGTACTATGTCCAGCACTTGGTGGTGTACCCCAAATCTCCGCGTTTCTGGTGTCCCTTCTGTCTCCTCTGTGAACATCTCCTGTTGAGTTCCTCACATACTTCGCGGTCGTTTCTTGTTGTCTCTCCTCCTTCCTTCCTCAGCCTGATTACCTGGTCCTTGACTGTTGTTTTCCTCCTGATGTGGCTGTATAACAGCTTCGGGTCAGATTTGGCTTTCGCTGCTATGTCGTTTTCATATTGTCGTTGGGCCTCCCTTCTTACCTGTGCATATTCATTTCTGGCTCTACGACTGCTCTCCTTATTCTCCTGGGTAATTTGCCTTCTATACTTCTTCCATTTCCTAGCACACTTGGTTTTTGCCTCCCTGCACCTTTGGGTGAACTATGTGCTCATCCTGGCTTTCTCATTATTCCTGTTACCCTTGGGTACAACCTTCTCCTCAGCTTCCTTGCATATTGTTGTCACATATTCCATCATCTCGTTTACTGACTTTCTTGCCAGTTTTCTGTCCAACTGAACCCCTTTCATTAAGTTCTTCATTCCTCCGTAGTCTCCCTCATTGTAGTTTCGCTTCATTCGTCCGGCTATTCCTGCTTCCCCCTCCACTTGTATCTCTACTGGGAACGCTTGGAAGCACTTGACTTGTACTCGTTGGAACGCAGGACAGAGAGATATATCATAATCTACACTTGGAAAATCCTAGAAGGAATTGTCCCGAATCTGCACATATTAATCACTCCCTACTAAAGTAAAAGACTGGGCAGGCGATGCAAAATACCCCCAATTAAAAGTAGGGGCGCCATTGGTACACTAAGAGAAAATACCATAAGTGTCCGGGGCCCAAGACTGTTCAACAGCATCCCACCAAGCATAAGGGGAATTACCAATAAACCCCTGGCAGCCTTCAAGAGAGAGCTGGACATATATATATATATATATATATATATATATATATATATATATATATATATATATATATATATATATATATATATATATATAGATGTTATTTCTCCTTGCCCTATACACGAAATCACAGCTTCCCTATCTTCATCAATATTTAACAATTCCTCAAAATATTCCCTCCATCTTCCCAATACCTCTAACTCTCCATTTAATAACTCTCCTCTCCTATTTTTAACTGACAAATCCATTTGTTCTCTAGGCTTCCTTAACTTGTTAATCTCACTCCAAAACTTTTTCTTATTTTCAACAAAATTTGTTGATAACATCTCACCCACTCTCTCCTTTGCTCTCTTTTTACATTGCTTCACCACTCCCTTAACCTCTCTCTTTTTCTCCATATACTCTTCTCTTCTTGCATCACTTCTACTTTGTAAAAACTTCTCATATGCTAACTTTTTCTCCCTTACTACTCTCTTTACATCATCATTCCACCAATCGCTCCTCTTCCCTCCCGCACCCACCTTCCTGTAACCTCAAACTTCTGCTGAACACTCCAACACTACATTTTTAAACCTACCCCATACCTCTTCGACCCCATTGCCTATGCTCTCATTAGCCCATCTATCATCTAATAGCTGTTTATATCTTACCCTAACTGCCTCCTCTTTTAGTTTACAAACCTTCACCTCTCTCTTCCCTGATGCTTCTATTCTCCTTGTATCCCATCTACCTTTTACTCTCGGTGTAGCTACAACTAAAAAGTGATCTGATATATCTGTTGCCCCTCTATGAACATGTACATCCTGAAGTCTTCTGCAGGCTGATATGACCTTAGCATAATTCATATCTCCTTCCTTCCTGTTCATCCTCTCAGCCTCATATTCTGTGTCTTCTCTGGTCACTGCCCCTGAGACTTGCTTCAGCCTGTTTACCTCAAATTCTAGGACCATTACCCTGTCTACTGCAGTTTCGACTTGTGCCTCCCATTTCTTCGTCTCCTTCTACAACCTCTTTTCCCATTTCGCAGAGAGCTATTTCTCCATTTTTTCAGAAAGTTCTCCTAATTTTCTCTCCAATTCTTGCTCCATCCTTTTCCACTGCTCCTCCATCCATTCCTCCCTACCAATACCATTGTCATCTGATCCCTGATTCCTACGAGTCCTAACCACTTTTTTTTTATAGTAAAGGAAAGAGAGAGAGAAAGAGAGAGAGAAAGAGAGAGAGAGAGAGAGAGAGAGAGAGAGAGAGAGAGAGAGAGGAAGAGAGAGGAAGAGAGAGAAGAGAGAGAGGAAGAGAGAAAAATAGGAAGAGAGAGAGGAAGAAGAGAGGAAAAGGGAGAGGAAGAGAGATAGGAAAAAGAGAGGAAGAGAAAGGGAGAGAGAGAGAGGAAAAGAGAGAGAGAGGAAGAGAGAGAGAGAGGAATAGGGAGAGAGGAAGGGAGAGAAAGAGGAAGAGAGAGAGAGGAAGAGACAGAAAGAGTAAGAGAAAGAGAGAGAGAGAGAGAGAGAGAGAGAGAGAGAGAGAGAAGAATAGAGAGAGAGAGAGAGAGAGAGAGAGAGAGAGAGAGAGAAGAATAGAAAGAGAGAGAGTAAGAGAGGAAAAGAGACAAAGAGAAGGAGAGAGAAGGAATGGTTAGAGGGTCAATTCACATAAAGGTGTGAAATTCTGTATGTGTGTGTGTGTGTGTACTCACCTATTTGTACTCACCTAGTTGAGGTTGCGGGGGTCGAGTCCGAGCTCCTGGCCCCGCCTCTTCACTGATCGCTACTAGGTCACTCTCCCTGAGCCGTGAGCTTTATCATACCTCTGCTTAAAGCTATGTATGGATCCTGCCTCCACTACATCGCTTCCCAAACTATTCCACTTACTGACTACTCTGTGGCTGAAGAAATACTTCCTAACATCCCTGTGGTTCATCTGTGTCTTCAGCTTCCAACTGTGTCCCCTTGTTACTGTGTCCAATCTCTGGAACATCCTGTCTTTGTCCACCTTGTCAATTCCTCTCAGTATTTTGTATGTCGTTATCATGTCCCCCCTATCTCTCCTGTCCTCCAGTGTCGTCAGGTTGATTTCCCTTAACCTCTCCTCGTAGGACATACCTCTTAGCTCTGGGACTAGTCTTGTTGCAAACCTTTGCACTTTCTCTAGTTTCTTCACGTGCTTGGCTAGGTGTGGGTTCCAAACTGGTGCCGCATACTCCAATATGGGCCTAACATACACGGTGTACAGGGTCCTGAATGATTCCTTATTAAGATGTCGGAATGCTGTTCTGAGGTTTGCAAGGCGCCCATATGCTGCAGCAGTTATTTGGTTGATGTGTGCTTCAGGAGATGTGCCTGGTGTTATACTCACCCCAAGATCTTTTTCCTTGAGTGAGGTTTGTAGTCTCTGACCCCCTAGACTGTACTCCGTCTGCGGCCTTCTTTGCCCTTCCCCAATCTTCATGACTTTGCACTTGGTGGGATTGAACTCCAGGAGCCAATTGCTGGACCAGGTCTGCAGCCTGTCCAGATCCCTTTGTAGTTCTGCCTGGTCTTCGATCGAGTGTATTCTTCTCATCAACTTCACGTCATCTGCAAACAGGGACACCTCAGAGTCTATTCCTTCCGTCATGTCGTTCACAAATACCAGAAACAGCACTGGTCCTAGGACTGACCCCTGCGGGACCCCGCTGGTCACAGGTGCCCACTCTGACACCTCGCCACGTACCATGACTCGCTGCTGTCTTCCTGACAAGTATTCCCTGATCCATTGTAGTGCCTTCCCTGTTATCCCTGCTTGGTCCTCCAGTTTTTGCACCAATCTCTTGTGTGGAACTGTGTCAAACGCCTTCTTGCAGTCCAAGAAAATGCAATCCACCCACCCCTCTCTCTCTTGTCTTACTGCTGTCACCATGTCATAGAACTCCAGTAGGTTTGTGACACAGGATTTCCCGTCCCTGAAACCATGTTGGCTGCTGTTGATGAGATCATTCCTTTCTAGGTGTTCCACCACTCTTCTCCTGATAATCTTCTCCATGATTTTGCATACTATACATGTCAGTGACACTGGTCTGTAGTTTAATGCTTCATGTCTGTCTCCTTTTTTAAAGATTGGGACTACATTTGCTGTCTTCCATGCCTCAGGCAATCTCCCTGTTTCGATAGATGTATTGAATATTGTTGTTAGGGGTACACATAGCGCCTCTGCTCCCTCTCTCAATACCCATGGGGAGATGTTATCTGGCCCCATTGCCTTTGAGGTATCTAGCTCACTCAGAAGCCTCTTCACTTCTTCCTCGGTTGTGTGCACTGTGTCCAGCACTTGGTGGTGTGCCCCACCTCTCCGTCTTTCTGGAGTCCCTTCTGTCTCCTCTGTGAACACTTCTTTGAATCTCTTGTTGAGTTTTTCACATACTTCACGGTCATTTCTTGTTGTCTCTCCTCCTTCCTTCCTTAGCCTGATTACCTGGTCCTTGACTGTTGTTTTCCTCCTGATGTGGCTGTACAACAGTTTCGGGTCAGATTTGGCTTTCGCTGCTATGTCATTTTCATATTGTCTTTGGGCCTCCCTTCTTATCTGTGCATATTCGTTTCTGGCTCTACGACTGTTCTCCTTATTCTCCTGGGTCCTTTACCTTCTATATTTCTTCCATTCCCTAGCACACATGGTTTTTGCCTCCCTGCACCTTTGGGTAAACCATGGGCTCATCCTGGCTTTTTCATTAATCCTGTTACCCTTGGGTACAAACCTCTCCTCAGCCTCCTTGCATTTTGTTGCTACATATTCCATCATCTCATTAACTGGCTTCCCTGCCAGTTCTCTGTCCCACTGAACCCCGTTCAGGTAGTTCCTCATTCCTGTGTAGTCCCCTTTCTTGTAGTTTGGCTTCATTCGTCCTGGCCTTCCTGCTTCTCCCTCCACTTGTAGCTCTACTGTGTATTCGAAGCTTAAAACCACATGGTCACTGGCCCCAAGGGGTCTTTCATATGTGATGTCCTCGATATCTGCACTACTGAAGGTGAATACTAAGTCCAGCCTTGCTGGTTCATCCTCTCCTCTCTCTCTTGTAGTGTCCCTTACGTGTTGGTACATGAAGTTCTCCAGTACCACCTCCATCATCTTAGCCCTCCATGTATCTTGGCCCCCATGTGGGTCCAAGTTCTCCCAATCGATCTCCTTGTGGTTAAAGTCACCCATGATCAGGAGCTTTGCCCTGCATGCATGAGCTCTTCTGGCCACTCTAGCCACTGTGTCAACCATCGCTCTATTGCTCTCGTCGTACTCTTGCCTTGGCCTCCTGCTGTTCTGTGGTGGGTTATACATCACTGCTATTACCACCTTGGGACCTCCAGAGTGAAGTGTTCCCACTATGTAATCACTTTCTTCTCCGCTATCTCCTCTCTCCAGCTCATCAAAATTCCAGCGATTTTTGATCAGCAACGCCACTCCTCCACCCCCCCTGTTCCCTCTGTCTTTCCTCAGGATTTGGTATCCCGTTGGAAAGATGGCATCTGTTATCATACCTGTAAGCTTGGTTTCTGTGAGAGCTATGATGTCCGGTGATGCTTCTTTGACTATTTCATGCCACTCCTCCCACTTATTTGTTATTCCATTAGCGTTTGTGTACCATAACTTCAGTTTCCTTTCCAACACTGTGGTTTGGGGGGCCTGTGAGGGTGGGAGACCTGGTGGCGTACTGTGGGATTCTATAGCTCGGTGTTGGGTGGAGGCTGTGGGTATGGATTGTAGTGTGTGTTGGGATGGTGTGATAGGTTGTATGGTTCTGAGAGTAGTTGTGTGTGTGCTTGCCCTTGCTGTTCTGTCCTGCTCTGACTGACCTCTGCTGGTTCCCTCCTTGTCTCTTTTCCTAGCTCCTTTCGCTTTTTTGTCCTCTCCCTCAGCTGCTGTCGTTCTGATTTTGTTCTGTCTCTGTCTAGGAACACCCTCTTGTACTCTTCCGAGTATTTCAATCGTGGTTTCTCTTGGAGGATCCTGTTCCGCACTGTTTCCGTCCTGAGAATCAGCTTGATTGGTCGGTTTCTCCCCTTCGAGTACCCCCCTATTCTCTGAAAATTTACAATCTCGTCCATCTCTTCACCTATTTCCGTGATGATTTTCTCAATCTCATTTCTTTCTTCCTGCAGCCTTTCAGTGTGTGTCCTTTCCTCTCTCTCCTGAAGCCCATGGATAAACACTGATTTTGCCCTTTCTTCCTCCCATTGCCTCACCCTCTGTGACTCTGGATCCTGCCTGTATGTGGTCAGTTTCTCCCTTGATTTTTCCAGTGGCTCTTGATAGCCTTGTTGTGCGTCAGCATTCGACCTATCACCCTCTCCATCTGCAACCAGCTGATCTTCCCTTTCACTCCTTGGTCCTCCTTCGCAGATTGATGTGACCTTAGCATAATTCATAATTCCTTCCTTCCTGTTCGGCCTCGCAGCTTCATATGCTGTGTCTTCTCTGGTCACTGCCCCTGTAACTCGCTTCAGCCTATTTATCTCAACTTCTAGGACCCTTATCTTGGCTACTGCAGTTTCGACTTGTGCCTCCCAATTCTTTGTCTCCTTCTCCAACCTCCTTTCCAATTTCACAGAGAGCTCTTTCTGTGTGTGTGTGTGTGTGTGTGTGTGTGTGTGTGAGTGTGAGTGTGAGTGAGTGTGTGTGTTTGTGAGTGTGTGTGTGAGTGTGTGTGTGTGTGTGAGTGTGCTCACCTATTTGTACTCACCTATTTGTGGTTGCAGGGGTCGAGTCTTAGCTCCTGGGCCCGCCTCTTCACCGGTTGCGACTGGGCCCTCTCTCTCCCCGCTCCATGAGCTTTATCAAACCTCGTCTTAAAACTGTGTATGGTTCCTGCCTCCACTACGTCATTTTCTAGGCTATTCCACTGCCTGATAACTCTATGACTGAAGAAATACTTCCTAATATCTCTCTGACTCATTTGTGTCTTCAACTTCCAATTGTGGCCTCTTGTTTCTGTGTCCCCTCCATGAAACATCCTGTCTTTGTCCACCTTGTCTATTCCACGCAGTATTTTATATGTCGTTATCATGTCTCCCCTGATCCTCCTGTGCTCCAGTGTCGTCAGGCCGATTTCCCTTAATCTTTCTTCATAGGACATTCCCCTTAGCTCTGGAACTAACCTTGTCGCAAACCTTTGTACTTTCTCTAGTTTCTTGACGTGCTTTATCAAGTGCGGGTTCCAAACAGGTGCTGCATACTCCAGTATGGGCCTGACATACACGGTGTACAGTGTCTTGAATGATTCCTTACTAAGGTATCGGAATGCTGTTCTCAGGTTTGCCAGGCGCCCATATGCTGCAGCAGTTATCTGATTGATGTTTGCTTCCGGAGACATGCTCGGTGTTAAACTCACCCCAAGATCTTTCTCCTTGAGTGAGGTTTGCAGTCTTTGGCCACCTAGCCTATACTCTGTCTGTGGTCTTCTGTGCCCTTCCCCTATCTTCATGACTTTGCATTTGGCAGGATTAAATTCGAGAAGCCATTTGCTGGACCAGGTGTCCAGTCTGTCCAGGTCTCTTTGAAGTCCTGCCTGGTCCTCATCTGATTTAATTCTCCTCATTAACTTCACATCATCTGCAAACAGGGACACTTCTGAGTCTAACCCTTCCATCATGTCGTTCACATATACCAAAAATAGCACTGGTCCTAGGACCGACCCCTGTGGGACCCCGCTCGTCACAGGTGCCCACTGTGATACATCATTACGTACCATGACTCGTTGTTGCCTCCCTGTCAGGTATTCTCTGATCCATTGCAGTGCCCTTCCTGTTATATGCGCCTGATGCTCTAGCTTCTGCACTAATCTCTTGTGAGGAACTGTGTCAAAGGCCTTCTTGCAGTCCAAGAAGATGCAACCAACCCACCCCTCTCTCTCGTGTCTTACTTCTGTTATTTTATCATAAAACTCCAGAAGGTTTGTGACACAAGATTTGCCTTCCATGAATCCGTGCTGGTTGGCATTTATACTCTTGTTCCTTTCCAGGAGCTCCACCACTCTCCTCCTGATAATCTTCTCCATAACTTTGCATACTATACACGTCAATGACACAGGTCTATAGTTTAGTGCCTCTTTTCTGTCTCCTTTTTTAAAAATGGGAACTACATTTGCCGTCTTCCATACCTCAGGTAGTTGCCCAGTTTCCAGGGACGTGTTGAAGATTGTGGTAAGTGGCACGCACAACATATCTGCTCCCTCTCTATGGACCCACGGGGAGATGTTGCCCGGTCCCATTGCCTTTGAGGTATCGATGTCGCTTAGCAGTTTCTTCACCTCCTCCTCATCTGTATGTATGTCGTCCAACACTTGTTGGTGTATTCCTTGCTGGTGTCCCCATCTGGTCTGTCCCCTCAGAGGCCTTCCTGTCTCTACTGTAAATACTTCCTTAAATCTCGTGTTGAGCTCCTCACATACCTCTTGATCGATTCTTGTGAGTTCTCCACCTTCTTTCCTCAGCCTTATCACCTGGTCCTTGACTGTTGTCTGTGTGTGTGTGAGTGTGTGTGTGTGTGTGTGTGTGTGTGAGTGTGAGTGTGAGTGTAAGTGTGAGCGTGAGTGTGAGTGTGAGTGTGTGTGAGTGTGTGTGTGTGTGTGTGTGTGTGTATGTGTGTGTGTGAGTGTGAACGTGAGTGTGAGTATGTGTGTGTGTTTGTGTGTGTGTGTGTGTGTGAGTATGTGTGTGTGTGTGTGTGTATGAGTGTGAGCGTGAGTGTGTGTGTGTGTGTGTGTGTGTGTGTGTGTGTGTGAGTGTGAGTGTGTG
>NC_091378.1:14821538-14929038 GCF_038502225.1 Cherax quadricarinatus | reverse complement strand
GTGGACCCTCAAGTTATATCTCACTATGTCGTGGACCCTCAAGTTATATCTCACTATGTCGTGGACCCTCAAGTTATATCTCACTATGTCGTGGACCCTCAAGTTATATCTCACTATGTCGTGGACCCTCAGGATTATATCTAGCTATGTCGTGGACCCTCAGGATTATATCTAGCTATGTCGTGGACCCTCAGGATTATATCTAGCTATGTCGTGGACCCTCAAGATTATATCTAGCTATGTCGTGGACCCTCAGGATTATATCTAGCTATGTCGTGGACCCTCAGGATTATATCTAGCTATGTCGTGGACCCTCAGGATTATATCTAGCTATGTCGTGGACCCTCAAAGTTATATCTAGCTATGTCGTGGACCCTCAGGATTATATCTAGCTATGTCGTGGACCCTCAGGATTATATCTAGCTATGTCGTGGACCCTCAAGATTATATCTAGCTATGTCGTGGACCCTCAGGATTATATCTAGCTATGTCGTGGACCCTCAGGATTATATCTAGCTATGTCGTGGACTCTCATGATTATATCTAGCTATGTCGTGGACCCTCAGGTTATATCTAGCTATGTCGTGGACCCTCAGGATTATATCTAGCTATGTCGTGGACCCTCAAGATTATATCTAGCTATGTCGTGGATCGTCAAGTTATATCTAGCTATGTCGTGGACCCTCAGGATTATATCTAGCTATGTCGTGGACCCTCAGGATTATATCTAGCTATGTCGTGGACCCTCAGGATTATATCTAGCTATGTCGTGGACCCTCAGGATTATATCTAGCTATGTCGTGGACCCTCAGGATTATATCTAGCTATGTCGTGGACCCTCAGGATTATATCTAGCTATGTCGTGGACCCTCAGGATTATATCTAGCTATGTCGTGGACCCTCAGGATTATATCTAGCTATGTCGTGGAACCTCAGGATTATATCTAGCTATGTCGTGGACCCTCAGGATTATATCTAGCTATGTCGTGGACCCCCTAGGATTATATCTAGCTATGTCGTGGACCCTCAGGATTATATCTAGCTATGTCGTGGACCCTCAAGTTATATCTAGCTATGTCGTGGACCCTCAGGATTATATCTAGCTATGTCGTGGACCCTCAAGATTATATCTAGCTATGTCGTGGACCCTCAGGATTATATCTAGCTATGTCGTGGACCCTCAGGATTATATCTAGCTATGTCGTGGACCCTCAGGATTATATCTCACTATGTCGTGGACCCTCAGGATTATATCTAGCTATGTCGTGGACCCTCAAGTTATATCTAGCTATGTCGTGGACCCTCAGTTTATATCTGGCTATGTCGTGGACCCTCAAGTTATATCTAACTATGTCGTGGACCCTCAGGATTATATCTGGCTATGTCGTGGACCCTCAAGTTATATCTAGCTATGTCGTGGACCCTCAGGTTATATCTATGTCGTGGACCCTCAGGTTATATCTATGTCGTGGACCATCTGGTTATATCTATGTCGTGGACCCTCAGGTTATATCTCACTATGTCGTGGACCCTCAAGTTATATCTCACTATGTTGTGGACCCTCAGGTTATATCTCACTATGTTGTGGACCCTCAGGTTATATCTATGTCGTGGACCATCAGGTTATATCTATGTCGTGGACCCTCAGGTTATATCTATGTCGTGGACCCTCAAGTTATATCTATGTCGTGGACCCTCAGCTTATATCTCACTATGTCGTGGACCCTTAGGTTATATCTATGTCGTGGACCCTCAGGATTATATCTAGCTATGTCGTGGACCCTCAGGATTATATCTAGCTATGTCGTGGACCCTCAGGATTATATCTAGCTATGTCGTGGACCCTCAGGATTATATCTAGCTATGTCGTGGACCCTCAAGATTATATCTAGCTATGTCGTGGACCCTCAAGATTCTATCTACTATGTCGTGGACCCTCAAGTTATATCTACTATGTCGTGGACTCTCAAGTTATATCTAGCTATGTCGTGGACCCTCAAGATTATATCTCGCTATGTCGTGGACCCTCAGGTTATAACTTGCTATGTCGTGGACCCTCAGGTTATAACTAGCTGTGTCGTGGACCCTCAAGTTATATCTAGCTATGTCGTGGACCTTCAGGCTATATCTAGCTATGTCGTGGACCCTCAGGTTATATCTCGCTATGTCGTAGACCCTCAAGTTATATCTAGCTATGTCGTGGATCCTCAAGTTATATCTAGCTATGTCGTGGACCCTCAGGTTATATCTCACTATGTCGTGGACTCTCAAGTTATATCTCACTATGTCGTGGACCCTCAAGTTATATCTCACTATGTCGTGGACCCTCAGGATATATCTCACTATGTCGTGGACCCTCAGGGTATATCTCACTATGTCGTGGACCCTCAGGTTATATCTCACTATGTCGTGGACCCTCAGGATATATCTAGCTATGTCGTGGAACCTCAAGTTATATCTGGCTATGTCGTGGACCCTCAGGTTATATCTGGCTATGTCGTGGACCCTCAGGTTATATCTGGCTATGTCGTGGACCCTCAGGTTATATCTGGCTATTTCGTGGACCCTCAGGTTATATCTGGCTATGTCGTGGACCCTCAGACTATATCTCGCTATGTTGTGGACCCTCAGCCTATATCTGGCAATGTCGTGGACCCTCAGGTTATATCTCACTATGTCTTGGACCCTCAGGTTATATCTAGCTATGTCGTGGAGCCTCAGGATATATCTAGCTATGTCGTGGACCCTCAAGTTATATCTAGCTATGTCGTGGACCCTCAGGTTGTATCTGGCTATGTCGTGGACCCTCAGGTTATATCTAGCTATGTCGTGGATCCTCTGGATTATATCTAGCTATGTCGTGGACCCTCAGGATTATATCTCACTATGTCGTGGACCCTCAGGATTATATCTAGCTATGTCGTGGACCCTCAAGTTATATCTCACTATGTCGTGGACCCTCAGGATATATCTCACTATGTCGTGGACCCTCAGGATATATCTAGCTATGTCGTGGACCCTCATGATATATCTCACTATGTCGTGGATCCTCAGGATATATCTCACTAGGTCGTGGACCCTCAAGTTATATCTCACTATGTCGTGGACCCTCAAGATTATATCTCACTATGTCGTGGACTCTCAAGTTATATCTCACTATGTCGTGGACTCTCAAGTTATATCTCACTATGTCGTGGACTCTCAAGTTATATCTCACTAGGTCGTGGACTCTCAAGTTATATCTCACTATGTCGTGGACCCTCAAGTTATATCTCACTATGACGCGCACCCTCAGGATATATCTCACTATGTCGTGGACCCTCAGGTTATATCTCACTATGTCGTGGACCCTCAGGATATATCTGGCTATGTCGTGGACCCTCAAGTTATATCTGGCTATGTCGTGGACCCTCAAGTTATATCTGGCTATGTCGTGGACCCCTCAAGTTATATCTGGCTATGTCGTGGACCCTCAAGTTATATCTGGTTATGTCGTCGACCCTCAGGATATATCTAGCTATGTCGTGGACCCTCAGGATATATCTCACTATGCCCTGGACCCTCAGGTTATATCCCACTATGTCGTGGACCCTCAGGATATATCTAGCTATGTCATGGACCCTCAAGTTATATCTCACTATATCGTTGACCCTCAGGTTATATCTGGCTATGCCGTGGACCCTCAAGTTATATCTGGCTATGTCGTGGACCCTCAAGTTATATCTCACTATATCGTGGACCCTCAGGTTATATCTGACTATGTCGTGGACCCTCAAGTTATATCTCACTATGTCGTGGGCCCTCAGGATATATCTCACTATGTCGTTGACCCTCAGGATATATCTAGCTATGTCGTCATGATATATCTCACTATATCTGGATCCTCTATGTCGTTGGCCCTCAGGATATATCTCACTATGTCGTGGACCCTCAGGATATATCTAGCTATGTCCTGGACCCTCATGATATATCTCACTATGTCGTGGATCCTCAGGATATATCTCACTATGTCGTGGACCCTCAAGTTATATCTCACTATGTCGTGGACCCTCAGGATATATCTCACTATGTCGTGGACCCTCAGGATATATCTCACTATGTCGTGGACCCTCAGGATATATCTCACTATGTCGTGGACCCTCAGGATATATCTCACTATGTCGTGGACCCTCAAGTTATATCTCACTATGTCGTGGACCCTCAGGATATATCTCACTATGTCGTGGACCCTCAAGTTATATCTCACTATGTCGTGGACCCTCAGGATATATCTCACTATGTCGTGGACCCTCAGGATATATCTCACTATGTCGTGGACCCTCAGGATATATCTCACTATGTCGTGGACCCTCAGGATATATCTCACTATGTCGTGGACCCTCAGGATATATCTCACTATGTCGTGGACCCTCAGGATATATCTCACTATGTCGTGGACCCTCAGGATATATCTCACTATGTCGTGGACCCTCAGGATATATCTAGCTATGTCGTGGACCCTCAGGATATATCTCACTATGTCGTGGACCCTCAGGATATATCTCACTATGTCGTGGACCCTCAGGATATATCTCGCTATGTCGTGGATCCTCTGATCACACTATGCGCACGATCTTCAATTCCTCGGATCAAGACTACAGCATCAAGATTTATTTTTATTTTCTCAAAGTTATATTTAGTTACTTAAATTTTGGCAGAGTGTCTCAGAACTGTATAGGTCCGTTTCCTAGTATCAAGTTTTTTAAATGTGAAAATAGTCCTATTTCCTCGGATCAAAACTGCGTCATCAGGATTTTGTTTTTACATTTTCTCAAGAGTCGAGTAACTGAAATGTGGCGTTTCTTGTCCCTAGAGTTTATTATTCTAGTTAACATTATATTTAAGTTCTTATCTGTCATATACATAAGGTAGCTTCTGAGGCCCCAAAACTGATCCCTCAAAGTGATAAGCTACAGCTCTTGGTCTCATAGTTAAAGAAAGGTAAGCTCCTGGACCCAACGGGGTAAAATTACCTAGGATAACCCTCCCCAAAAAAGTCAGTGTCCTTAGTTACAGCTCCTGACCCCTTATGAGACAAGCTACAGCTCTGGGTCCAGCATTTTAGAGGTGTGCATTATCAAACAATTGGTAAATAATAATCTATAACGTTTTTACAATTTTATTCATTAATCTCTTATTAGTAAAACACATAAAATACAGTATATACATTGTACAAATGTTCTTCAATATATAAGTTAGTGTAACCTGCGTTTATTCTTACTCTCGCTGCTCTTGTTTTTTCTATAACATTTAAAACGCTGGGCGTTTTGCATACTGTCGTCAGAGTCGACCGATGTTGACACCATATTGAATGATGTGGGGGGAGGTGATGGTGTTGCAACACAATACTTTATGAAGGTAATGTTGAGAGCAAGTGATGGTGAAGCAGCACATTACTTTATGAAGGTAATGTTGAGAGCAAGTGATGGTGTTGCAACACAATACTTTATGAAGGTAATGTTGAGAGCAAGTGATGGTGTTGCAACACAATACTTTATGAAGGTAATGTTGAGAGCAAGTGATGGTGTTGCAACACAATACTTTATGAAGGTAATGTTGAGAGCAAGTGATGGTGTTGTAACACAATACTTTATGAAGGTAATGTTGAGAGCAAGTGATGGTGTTGCAACACAATACTTTATGAAGGTAATGTTGAGAGCAAGTGATGGTGTTGCAACACAATACTTTATGAAGGTAATGTTGAGAGCAAGTGATGGTGTTACAACACAATACTTTATGAAGGTAATGCTGAGAGCAAGTGATGGTGTTGCAACACAATACTTTATGAAGGTAATGCTGAGAGCAAGTGATGGTGTTGCAACACAATACTTTATGAAGGTAATGTTGAGAGCAAGTGATGGTGTTGCAACACAATACTTTATGAAGGTAATGTTGAGAGCAAGTGATGGTGAAGCGTCGGTCCTGCGTCACTCATTATCTTGCTGGAATTCGGCTGATGAACCTTCTTCTCTGGAATTCAACATAAAATAATCTTCACCGCCCCGTGTGCATTGTTGCAATAACAACTTCTCTGTTATATAAGAGTAGGTAGCAGTCTCTCTACAGGTGTGGGTACTGGTCTCTACAGTTGTGGGTGCTGGTCTCTACAGATGTGGGTGCTGGTATCTACAGGTGTGGATGCTGGTCTCTCTACAGGTGTGGGTGCTGGTCTCTTTCCAGCTATGACAATGCTGGAGTCACTTTGAAAATCAGACATGAAAAGTCTCCAGGTTTCCAACCTTGAGCCAATTGATGTCAACCCGTTAATAATCACTCCTCAGATGAACTCCCACGCTTTCCCAGGTTCCCACACGCACGCACGCACGCATGCAATCACGCACGCAATCACGCACGCACATGCACACACACCCACACACACAGACACACACACACATCACAGTGGGCACCTGTGACGAGCGGGGTCCCACAGGGATCGGTCCTAGGACCAGTGCTATTTTTGGTATATGTGAATGACATGATGGAAGGGTTAGACTCAGAAGTGTCCCTGTTCGCAGATGATGTGAGGTTAATGCTGAGAATTAAATCAGATGAGGACCGGGCAGGACTTCAAAGAGACCTGGACAGACTGGACACCTGGTCCAGCAACTGGCTTCTCGAATTTAATCCCGCCAAATGCAAAGTCATGAAGATAGGGGAAGGGCACAGAAGACCGCAGACAGAGTATAGGCTAGGTGGCCAAAGACTGCAAACCTCGCTCAAGGAGAAAGATCTTGGAGTGAGTATAACACCGAGCATGTCTCCGGAAGCACACATCAACCAGGTAACTGCTGCAGCATTTGGGTGCCTGGCAAACCTGAGAACAGTGATCCGATACCTTAATAAGGAATCGTTCAAGACACTGTACACCGTGTACGTCAGGCCCATACTGGAGTATGCAGCACCTGTTTGGAACCCGCAGTTGATAAAGCACGTCAAGAAACTGGAGAAAGTGCAAAGGTTTGCGACAACGTTAGTTCCAGAGCTAAGGGGAATGTCTTATGAAGAAAGGTTAAGGGAAATCGGCCTGACGACACTAGAGGACAGGAGGGTCAGGGGAGACATGATAACGACATATAAAATACTGCGCGGAATAGACAAGGTGGACAAAGACGGGATGTTCCAGGGAGGGGACACAGAAACAAGAGGTCACTATTGGAAGTTGCAGACACAGATGAGTCAGAGAGATATTAGGAAGTATTTCTTCGGTCACAGAGTTGTCAGGCAGTGGAATAGCCTAGAAAGTGACGTAGTGGAGGCAGGAACCATACACAGTTTTAAAACGAGGTTTGATAAAGCTCATGGAGCGGGGAGAGAGAGGACCTAGTAGCAACCGCTGAAGAGGCGGGGCCAGGAGCTAAGACTCGACCCCTGCAACCACAAATAGGTGAGTACACACACACACACACACACACACACACACACACACACACACACACACACACACACACACTCACTTTGGAACCCACACCAAGCCAAGCTAGTCCCGGAGCTAAGGGACATGTCCTGCGAAGAGAGGTTACAGGAATCGACCTGACGACACTGGAGGACAAGAGACATAGGGGTCATATGATAACGACATATAGAATACTGAGAGGAATTGACAAAGTGGACATAGACAGAATGTTCCAGAGATGGGACACAGCAACAAGGAGTCACAACTGGAAGCTGAAGACTCGGATGAATCACAGAGATGTTGAGAAGTATTTCTTCAGTGACAAAGCTATCAGTAAGTGGAATAGTCTGGGAAGTGATGTAGTGGTGTCACAACACAGAACACACTATGGTGAAAAATGAAGAAACGGTCACTCTCTTTTTGACTGACTTAATTAAAGAGTACAAAAAAATGTTAGACTCGCCGGTTCCAACAATGATCTTTTCTGTCATGTTAGAAATCGCAGTCATCCTACTGACTGGTCTTCTGTCAAAGTGTTTATTCTACTTTTAGCCTTCACAACCGTCGTCTTGTTGAAGCATCTCTATATACACAGTTTTCCATTTATGAATCTTGATGCTGGTTTTGTCTCTGTAGATGTCTTCCTTTCTCCTTACATTGTCAAATGTTCCAAACTTCAGAACACTCGTGACTTGACATGATCCTTTCTTCTCTCCCTACCTTTTCTCCTTTCATCTTTTTAATATTCCCCTTTTTTCATTTTTCTGCCAGTGTGCTCTGTCCTTCAGTTTCCCACTATCCTGCGTTTTTGGGCCTACCCCTAGTGGGTCCTAAGCTCTCCTGCAGTGCTCCTTTTTCTTGTCCTTAGACTGAACCCACTTCTACTTGTACTACGACTGTCACTCCTTTACTATTATTTTTGCTTCTATTTTCTACTACTACTATTGTCTCCTTTCACTCCCCTTTCTCTTGTGGCACAAATTACTCCCACTTCTACTACTACAACCATCATTACAACTTCCACTATTTCTCTTTCCTCCTCTCTTTCTCCCGTCGCTGTTCTCCTCACCTATATATTACACTCACTCACTCTCTTCATAAGTTTTTCTCTCTCCTATGTGCGGGTTATCTGTGTATGAGTTGATGTTTTATGCCCAATGTCTACAGTGTCTACAGTGCCTACAATGTCTACAGTGTCTACAGTGTCTACAGTCTATAATGAAGTGAAGATAATAGTAAAGTTTAGAAAATACTTGTTCGATGAAAGAACATTCTTCCTCAAGAAATTCACTACTACAGACTAGAAGGGCACGAATCAAGAAGCTTATGATTACGTCACGTTTAGTTTTGGTGTTGTGGTGAGAGCAGAAGTTGAGAAGATCCTGCTGCAACGTTGGTCGGTGTTCGGTAGACTTTAAAACGAAGCTTTAACGA
The DNA here is from genome assembly GCF_038502225.1 of Cherax quadricarinatus. NCBI lineage: Eukaryota > Metazoa > Arthropoda > Malacostraca > Decapoda > Parastacidae > Cherax > Cherax quadricarinatus. The sequence goes on along the minus strand of NC_091378.1, from coordinate 14,920,172 downwards.
CATAGCTATATCTCTTGCCAGGAAATTTCTTCAACGTTGTCCTAAACAGCAACAAACCTATTGGCCTATGCCGGGTAGGTCTTTCTCAAATCCAACTTTTCAGCAAACAACTCTCTCCCTGACCCTTCACGTCACTATGTTCCCTATACATACTCACATAGTCTCCACCTGACCCTTCACGTCACTATGTTCCCTATACATACTCACATAGTCTCACCCTGACCCTTCACGTCACTATGTTCCCTATACATACTCACATAGTCTCCCCCTGACCCTTCACGTCACTATGTTCCCTATACATACTCACATAGTCTGCTCAGGTAAAGCTGTTTGTGACTTGATAAAGTCCACTGTGTGGGTGTTACACTTAAGCTTAAAAGTCAGTAAATATTACCTTCATGTGGGATTCAGACATAACAATTTAGACAGAGTTTGGGATGGAAATAAACTTTAAGTACAATCTCAGTTTAATGAAGTAATTTCATAGATATTATAAAATGTCAGGCATGTAACTTCATACATTTTCTGTTTATACTGATAAGAAGTATATACAACAGGGAATATTTTACCGTATTTTCCCGTATGATGTCTTAAAGCTTAGTTTCACAAAGAGACTTTATATCAGACTAATTACACATAAATACAATCTTCTTCTCTATAATTAACTAGTTTTATAACTAGAGGAATCAGATAGAGTACAAGTATTGCCCAGAATATACTATGGTGAGGAAGAGCAATTAACAACTGTCTAATAAGACCAGTGAAGGAGTGTTGACTAGTCGGCTGGTAAATTCACTCTGCTGCAAGACGAACACCTAGCTTGGACGTTGTGTAGATCACGTGACACTCACCCGGCAAACACCTAAGCAAATATACAGCGGTGGGGGGTAACAACAGTAAAAAAAAAACTATGTTTAACCATACTTTTGGATGATTGGATTATTTTATATTAATTAACCTCCTTTACATAAAACAGACACATAATAAAACTACACATATACAGCCAGATATACATACATAGTGATCACATACAGAAATAATTGTACAGACAAGTAATAATTATACAAGTACGTTCATTTCCAATTTACTAATAAAGGAAATGAACGAGGGTGTATAGACGGCGCAACAGTGGGCGAAACGTTGTCAATAAAAATCGCATTATATTGCATGCGAGTATACTTTTCCATCGTGTCAGTATTGTATAGCATTTATCTCCATGTTATGTTAATAGCTTAATAACATTCATTTATTCATTTATTTATTTATTTGAACATGATACAGTGAAGTACAAAGGAATACAGTTATTACAGTGCAGCATGTCAAAGCCTCTTGTATGCAGAGCATTACGGGCAGGCTTAAAATTAACTTAAGATTAACTAAGCAATGATACATTCAGTGGTAAAAACATTATTGTAAACAGATAACAATTTAACACAAATGAGTATTACATTTACTGTGTTGCTGAGCATTCAGTAGAATGGAGTATTCTGCTAGATAATGTAATTAAAAAATGAAGTTTGATTGGGTCACAGGTTAGACATTCATGAGATACAATAATGAGAAACTTTTATGAGATACAATTTATGAGATACAATTATTCAGTATTTATTTAGTTGTGGGTGAGTAAGTGATTTTTGAGAAGAGACTTGAGTTTATAAACAGTGTTTCTTTTATATTTACAGGTAATGAATTCCAGATTTTAGGGCCTTTTATGTGCATTGAGTTTTTGCATAGCGTGAGATGGACACAAGGAACATCTGTGCCTTGTGTTATGGTCATGTGTTCTGTTGAGGTTGGTAAGGAGATGTTTGAGGGGAGGGTTTATGTCAGAGTTAAGTGTTCTATGTATGTGGTAGGTGCAGTAATAAGTATGGATGTTTTGTATTGTGAGTAGGTTAAGAGTTTTGAATATTGGCGGAGTGTGCTGCCTGTAGTGGGAATTTGTTATTCTGACTGCAGCCTTTTGTTGGGTAATTAATGCTCTGAGATGGTTTATTGTTGTTGAGCCCCATGCACAAATTCCATAGGTGAGATAGGGGTAAATAAGTGAGTGATATAGGGCCAGGAGGGCTGACTGTGGAACATAGTACCGTATCTTCGATAGTATGCCTACGGTCTTGGAATTTTTTTTTGGAAATTTGTTGTATATGTGTTTGAAATTTGAGTCTATTATCAAGGTGGATTGCTAAGAATTTTCCTTCTGTGAATTTTGTGATAGGTGATCCGTTTATCATTATGTTAAGAGGGACGTCTGTAGCTCTCTTACCAATCTGAATGAAGTAGGTTTTGTCAATGTTTAGAGTAAGTTTATTAGTACTCATCCAGGTAGATATTTTCTGTAATTCGGTATTTACAGTATTGGCTAGCGTGACTGGGCTCGGGTGAGAGAAATGTATGTAGTGTCATCTGCAAATAGTGTGGGTTTGAGTAGTTGCGATGCATTTGGTAGGTCATTTATGTATATGAGAAAGAGAAGAGGGCCAAGGACACTTCCCTGTGGGACACCAACTGTAATTGGCTGTGTGGAAGAGTTTGCCCCGTTTGTGTACACATATTGGCTTCTGTTGCTGAGGTAAGACTTTAGGTAGTTGAGGGAGTGCCCTCTTATACCATAGTGTGACAATTTTATATGGAGCAAGTCATGGTCAACTGTATCAAAAGCTTTACGTAAGTTAATGAAGATCCCCAGTGGGCCTTCTTTTTTCTCTATTGCAGTGTATATGTGTTCTAGCATGTGTATAATAGCATCATTAGTATTTTTATTAGGCCTGAACCCAAATTGACAGGGGTTGAGTATGTTGTGGAAGATGAGGTAGGAATAGATTCGCTTATGAATTAATTTTTCGAAGATTTTAGAGAGAGAGTGTAGGTTGGATATTGGCCTATAGTTATTCAAGACAGTTTGGTCTCCTCCTTTATGGACCGGGGTGACCCTTGCTATTTTGAGAACTGTAAGGAAGGTAGATGATTCTATGGATTTGTTAAAAAGTGTTGCAATGATTGGTGATAGTATTGTGACGCTTTTTTGTATATAAAGGGTGGTTAAGTATTTAAATCTCCTGTATTGTTTTTTAGTTTGTTGATAATAAGGGAGACTTCAGTAGGGTTAGTCGGAGCTAGGAACAGTGTGTTCGGGTAGTTGTCAGTGAGGTAGCCATTGGGTGGGGTATCTGAGCTTGGGATTTTATTGGCAAGGTTTTTTCCTATAGTGGAGAAGAAATTATTGAGTCTGTTTGCTGTTTCAGTTGGTGGGAGTTTGGGTTCATCTGGTTTTGCTAATTCAATTTCGCTATTTCGTGATATCTTTTTTGTTCCTAGAATTTCTGACAGGTCTTTCCAGGTCTTTTTTATATCACCTCGTAAGTCGGATAATCTGTTTTCATAATACAGTTTTTCAGTCCTTCTTATCAGGATGGTTAGGATTGACGAGTAACGTTTTGTTTGGTCTCTGGTTATGTTACCCATTCTGTACTGTTTTTCGTATAGGTGCTTTGTATTTATAAATTTGAGGATGCTGGGTGTTAGCCAGGGACTGTTCAGCCTCTTAGCTGTCATCTGTTTAGTTTTTGTGGGGCAGTGCTTGTTATAGAGGTATTGGGTCTTTTTTAGAAAATTATTAATACGTTCGTCAATATCTGTATAGATTTCTAGCTCAGTGTGCCAGTCAATGTTTGTCACTGCTGCTGTGAAGTTATTAATGGCTGCCTCATTGTGAAGTCTGAAAGTGACTTTAGTAGTGTCTTGGGGTAATTTGCCAAGATTTGTGATGAGGAAGGTAGGGTAGTGATCTGTGGTATTATCTGTGATTATGCCTGATTTTAAAAGGGATAGGTGTTGGTCCAGATGTGGTCTAGTAGGGAAACACTAGTCTCTGTAACTCTTGTAGGTTTTGTTACTGCTGGTAGCAACATGCAGTTACTCATAGTGTTTGTGAATTCAGTAACGTGTGGGTCTTGGTCTTGCAGGAGATTTATATTGAAGTCACCTGAGAGTAGTAAGTGATCTTTGTTCATGCGTGCATCAGTTATCATACTTCCTAGGTTTTGACTAAATTGGCTAATGTTTGACTGTGGAACTCTGTAGATGTTTATCAATGTGAGAGGTTTTTGTAGGTATTTGGATTTGAATTTAGCTATTATACATTCCCTATGTTAACCCCTTGTGCAAGTGTTAATAATACATTCTAGTTGGTCTGAGTAGTATATAGGTGCGCCACCCCCTTGTTGGTCTGGCCTACAGTTGTGTATGGCTGTGTAACCAGGAATGGCATAGACATCAGTAATATCAGGCTTTAGCCAGGTTTCAGTTAGTGTAATGATGGACATATTGGCATGCAGGGAATTTAGTAATGCTATGAGGTCATCGTAATGTTTGCTTAAAGATCTGATATTGTAGTTAAAGACAGTTATGTTGTTGTTGGCTCTGAGAAGTGCCTTTGATTGTTCTGCTGTGTAGTAATTACAGTTACTGTTTGATTCATTTAAATCATTCAATAAGAGGTTGGTATCAGGATCAGTGCTTGTTATCATAAGATTTATAGTGAATCTATAGTTAGAATTAAGTATAAGACAAAGTAAATATTCTAAAGCTATAAATAGCACCTGATTTATTTTAACAAATGTAAAATTGAGCTAAGGTAGTTCTTCAAAGCTAAAATAAAGGAGACAATATAAAAGGGACTAAAAAAATTTGTGGTGAACAAATAAAGTGGTAATCAAATAAATAAGCTAGGGAATATAATGGCAAATTAGTGAACTTATTACACTTTAGCACCTGACAATAGCACCTTAATTATTTTAACAATTGTGTATATATGAACTAAGGTTGTTATGTAAAGCTATATTAAAGCTAAAATAAAGGAGAAAAGATATAGGGACTAAATTAAATAATGGTAAACAAAGTTAAAATGGCAGATAGTAACTAAGATATGATATTGATTTGGGAGTAAGATCTGAATTGATATATACAATAAGTTGAGCAATTTATTGTACTCTAAAAAGTAAAAACTAAAATGAGGTAGTTGGTAGTAGCAGCGAAAGATAGTTTTGGGCCTTGAACAATAATGTAATTGAAATATACACTAATTGCACACACAATATAGTCACTAAGATATGAAAATAATCTGAGAGTAAGATTTGCCTTATAGCATAAAGTTTGAGCAATTAATATCACTATAGGAATATTATTTGTGGTACTTGAAACTAGCTAGTGAGGGATGGTTCAAGGTATTGCACAGTAGTGTAGTAGGAACATACACTAGTTTGTTATTTGTAGCTTGAGAGAAAAGGGAAAATTAGGTATGATTAAAAGAGAATTTTAACAGTCCTTAAGTAGCAAAGAAAAAGGTAACACATTGGGAATTGAGAATCTGGGAAGGTAACACAAATTGGGTCACACAAAGAACTGTGTGGGACACCTGGGATAATGAGGTAGTAAATACTATCTAGGTGATAGTACAGGGATTAGTTCAATAATGACATAGTAACATACACTAACGTAGTAAGGAATTGGTCACTAATATCAAACTCTGTAATGTTTGCATCATGAAGGAAGTTCGCTAGTTCATTTTCATTTGTGATGTAGTACACACGGCCTATATTTGTTTTTCTTATTAGAATTTGTCCATTACGTACAAAGCACTGGTGAATTTTATCATTCTCACGTTTTAGCTTTCTCACTCTGTACAGGAAGTTCTGTCATTTTTTTGTGAGACACTCATTTATGTATATATCTTCTTTTGCTTTAATAGATGAAATTATTAGATCTTTTTTCCTGTCTTGCGTGTGAAATCTGAGCATAACACTTTTTCTACCTTGGTTCCCTAGTAACCGCGATCTTTTTATTTCCGACACTGGTACATTAACATGTAGGTGGTCACGTATGATCTGGAGAGTTGTAGCTTTGCAGTTGGTAAGGTTTAATTCGCTGGGAAAGAGTGGACTGTTAATTATTACTGCATCAGATAACTTGTCTTGCTCTGTCTTGCCATCTTGGTTAGTAAAATAATTGTTCAATTGGGTATCCATGTTTGTTTTCCAGTCCTTGACGACATTATCAGTCTTCGTGTTTAGGGAAGTTATTTGATCTGTGTGACTCGCTATGACTGATTGGAGGGTCTTGCCAAAATCAGTCATGCCAGTTGATGTTTGCTGTTGTTCAAGGTTGTTGATCTTATTCTCAAGGTGAAGTAACTTAGATTCATGGTTTGTTATTGTTGCACGGAGAGACATATTTTCAGCACGAAGATTCAAGTTATCCGCCGTTAGCGTGGTGATGTAGTGCTTTAGAGTGTCAGGATCAATAGTCATACCTGGGAGCATATCAGCTGGATTAAATCCTATGAAGGTAGTAGAGGTAGAGAGGGAGTCAGTCACGGTCGGTGTTGTTGTTGTAGCGTCGGCTTTGTTGGATGTTGAGGGTGAATTGGCCATGTTTGTTGTTGGTGATGCGTCGCTCTGGGTTGTAAGGGAGGTGGATGATGCACCGGCGTCCTGCTGGGTCGTCATATGGAATAGTCGATTTCTAGGTGCTGCTTTGCTGGTCTTAGTGCTGTTTCTTCTATTAGTTGGTCTCATAGTAGTATAGGAGTTGCTGTGGTTAGATGAAGAAACTAAGATAGTTAAGAGCTTGGAGTTGGTAGTCGTCTGGCAGCGGGGTTGTGCTCGGAGATGGAGGGGCAGTCTTCACTTCAATCCGTAGTTTATCGGTTTGTAGGTATCACTGTTGATTGTCTTGGGTCATGCTGGGTTCTACGTACGTTAGTGCGGTTAAGAGTGCAATTAGGCCATCATCGAAGCGTTGGTGGGCTCTGCAGGTGAGAAAAACAACAGAGCTTGCTGCCTCTGCCACTGCACAGTTGTACAGTTCTGAAGAAACATGATAAACAATGTAGTTGAAATGAACGCAGCAACACAACAATATAACAACATTTATCATCCATAAACCATTTCACTAGTGTTGTTATAGCAAATAACAGTAATAAAATGGTACTTAGTGTGGTGGAGTGACGAAAATTAGAAAATTCTTCTTTTATTGATATACAAGAAGTATACAGTTACTTGCGGAAAGACATAAATCCTGTAATTGGCAGCAGTGGTCACAATATACACAACAGACAACAAATATTTTTCTAGTAATCTTCACCAGTCGCCCTACCATAGTCAAAAATAGTGATAAAATAGCATTTGATGTGGTGGAGGTGGAAATCTAGATAGTTAAAGAGTGACCTACAAGCAGAGGCGTCGCTCGAGTTGGTGTCACCCGGGGCGGAATTTTTGGTGTCACTCGGGGCGGAATTTTTGGTGTCACCCGGGGCAGCATCTTTGGTGTCACCCCCATGAAATTCAAGGGCGGGGGGATGGGGGTAAACTCCAGTTACGTCACTATTGCATGACCAGTGACAAATGTTTAACAATGAGAACGTTTAAGGGCCATAAACCGAACAGGAGAATACTTCTCAACTTTATTAATGATAAAATAAACAATCGTAGTAATATTGAGGAATCATAAACTCAAATACCACCTTGAGTACAGGCAACAGATCCTACATTTATTCATCTTCAACAATGCAAAAACAAAAAAAAAATTGAAAAAATAAAGAAAAACATTGCAATACCAGAGAAACACTTGTTCCTATTTGACCTTGAGTACAGGTAACATCTGATCTTGCATTTTCTTGCCTTCAATTATGCAAAATCATCTATCACATAATCAGTTTGATGATATGATAGATATATAGGGAAAATAATTGATTTTGATGACATCAAAATCAATGATTTTCCCTATATAGGCTTATTTGTACTTTGTTAATATAGATAATAGGATATATAGAAACGAAGGATTCTTCTCTAATGTAGCTGCAGCACTGTTTTGTGCATTAGTGTTACCTTCTTTAGAGGCTCTGTGGTGTCACCCCCTAAATGGTGTCACCCGGGGTGCCACCCCCCCCCCCGCCTCCCCCTTACGACGCCTCTGCCTATAAGTAAGTTTATTCAGGTATACACAAATAGAGTTACATAGAATTATCATACATAGCAGCATATGTGTAGAGAACCTAGGATAACCCAAAAAAAGTCAGACAGAGTGACTTATTTCCATTGGGGTCCTTTTACCTTATTAATATAATATAAAGGTTATAATATTTTCTTGTTATTCTATAATGAAGATAACATCTTATTATCATACTAAAAAGACTATCTACTACATGAGGGTCATTAAGACTATCTACAATACGAGGATCATTACTAGGAATAAGGTAAAATTTACACGTATGTTAGCTAAAAAAATAGAAAATCATTCCCCTCCCTTTCTGTAGCTACATTCATCAAACACCTTTTGGCACTCTTCTTGAACTGGTTCACGCTATGACTGGCTTTGACGTGTGCGGGTAGTCTGTTCCATTTCTTTATTGCTGTACAATAAAAGGTGTTTGAAGACTGGCCACTGACTGTGGGTACTACAAAGTTGTGTTCTCTTCCCCCTAGTACTATGATTGCTCTGGTTCCCAACCTTGACAAAATTGACAGCAAGATATTCTGGACACTTTTTGAGAGCAATTTTATAAACAAGATTTAGCTTCAGTTGTTTTACTCTGTCTTCAACATTCAGCATATCCAACTGCTGTAATTCATCCTGGCCTACATGTTCTCTTGGTCCCAGCCCCAGGATGAATCTTACGATTTTGTTCTGGGTGATTTGCAGCCTATCTTTCAGTTTTTTTGTCAAGGCAGAGTACCATGAAGAGCAAGCGTAATCCATATGGCATTGTATAAGGGCTAGACATAGGGTCCTGCGAGCCTCAGTAGGTAGACACTGTGCTTGTTTATACAGGAACTTCAGTCTGGCATTCGCTTTCTTTACTACACTGTTCCCCCTGACATATCCCCTGACATGCATGGGCCAAAGGGGATTCCCAGATATTGTACTGATGAAACCAAAGTGATGGGCTCCCCATTACACTGGACATTAAAATTATTTACCCTTCTCAGTTTATGTTTCGTGCCAAAGAGAATGGCTTCAGTTTTCCCTAGGTGTAATGATAGTTTGTCTACTAACCATTTACTGCAGGACTCCAGCTCCAGTGTTAAAACATTAGCTGTATCTTGTGGGTCTTTACCTGACACTAACAGGGCACTGTCATCTGCATACAGCAAGAGTTTGCACTTGACACTGATAGACATGTCATTGACATAACATAAGAATAATAAGGGACCCAAAATGGGGAACTCCACATGTTATCGGCAGGGGTTCTGATTCCGTTTTGTTGATTTTGACAATTTGTCTCCTGTTGCTAAGGTAGGACTTAAACCAGTCTACAGAACCTATACCGATAGCTTGAAGTTTCGTACATAATATATTGTGGTTGACAGTATCGAAGGCCTTTTGCAGGTCTAAGGTTACCATACCTATGAGGTTCCCCTTTGACATTTCAGTTCTCAGGTAATCCATCAGATTAATTAGGGAGGTGTCGGTTGAGTAAGATCTTCTAAAGCCCGATTGATAGCTATGGAGAATGTTGTTGTCATTAAGGTACTTAACTACTTGAGAATACACCGCCCTCTCTAGAATTTTAGATATTATACTGAGTATACTAACAGGCCTATAGTTGTTTACATCAGACCTACTATTTTTCTTGAAGATAGGAGTAACTCTGGCCTCGTTGAACCCCTCCGGTATGGTATTTTTTTATATATTTTATTTAAAACTCTATTACAAGATGCAATATAAAGATACCATGAAATGGTACATGTTATGACAGAACATTCAACACTCGTACTTCAACGGTCCACTGAGTGAACATACAAAGTTACCTTAAGATAACCTAACACAATCTACAATCTACCCAGAAACAGTGTTACATAATCACAAATATCTTCATAATACACTGATGCTAACACTGACATCCAACACTTCCACACCCCCCCCCCCCCCCCGCCCCTCTGCAAGTTGAAACCCTAGTCACTCTCACGTGGTTAAACACGATAACAATATGTAACATTAAAAAGTTAACACCATTGCCAATCTCACGTTGTTAAACACATTATCAATGTCAGACATTAAACTAGTTAATATTATAGCCACTCTCATGTGGGTAAACACAATATCAATATTAACATTTTAAAGTTATCATAGCCACTCTAATGTGGTTGAACATATTATCAATATTAAACATTATAAAAGTTAACATCATAGCCACTCATGTGGTTAGGCTCAATATCAATATTAAAATAACCAAGTTAACATCATAGCCACTCTCATATGGTTAAACACAATATCAATATTAAACATTAAACAAGTTAACATCATAGCCACTCTCGTGTGGCTAGTTGTAACAACAGATAAACAGTATTTTAATATTATTAATATGTTAAACCCTCAAGTACAATAATTCAGGTACAGAAAACAACAACATACATGTAACATACTATAATAAAATAACCCAAAAAGGTTTTATAACAAAAACCTTGGCACATCAAAAGGGTTTAAACCCAAACCCTACACATAAATTAAACCCCCCACATATGTATGTTAACCCCGTAATAAACCTGGTATAGAACCAAGACCTATACATACACTTAAAATTTACCACATAGAACCTCCAGCAGACAATAGAGGTTAAAAATAATTCAAGACAATTAGTAAGTATAAGGGCCGCTGTATTTTGCAGGTCCCAAAAGAACATACTTGTACCTCAGAAATTTTTGTTTGTTGAAATCAACTTGCCAATCTGATTACTTAAAACCGAGATCCTAAGGGCTCGGTATCCTGGCTATCAAGGAAATTTTTTAACACAGTGAACATCAGGTTTAAAATTTTTTAACCTTGTAAACTACACTTATATCTCACTATGACAGACATTCTCGTGAAACATAGCGTACCATCCATACCAAACTGTTACTACCTTCCTCTTACACACCACAAACTCCATAGGGAAACAAAAAAATCCTCACTTCCCCTTTACATCCCCCCATAAGGAGACCACCCCTTTGTCCATCCTCAGGGACCCCGACAAAGGGAACCCACAGTGAGGTTCCCATAACCTTCTGGGAAACTTTTTTCCCAGGACGCCCCATAAACCAGCATATTCCTACACTTCGTCCTATAGAATCTAGCCGCCAACGCTTTAATCCTCGTTTCACCCCTTAATCCCCTCATTCTCCATGAGATATCCAGATAATCCACTATGATATACATTATAGCTCTTCCCACATCCCTAGGCACTGCCTTTACATCTAGTAATAAAGCCCTTAAAAGCGGCAAACGACCCCCCCCCCAACAGTCTGATAACCCCACCCATCCATGATCTCACCCCCTCCAAGGAGGTACAAAAGAAGACCACATGAAACGCCGTTTCAACATCACCACAAAACTGACAAAGAGCCTCTTCCACAAACCCCATGCAACGTAACACCTCCTTGGAGGCCAGAAACCCCATGATGAAACGATACACTAATTCTCTTACTCTAGCCAGTATCCTAAGCTTAGTAAATTCTTTCCAAATAAGCCTCCAATCATACGTTGGAAACACGGCTACCCCTTGCATAATTCCCTAACCTCTCACTACCCTCACCAACCTTTTCACCTTGATGCTATCCACTGTTGCACTGTCAATAAAAATCTCAACGTATCTTCACAAAACCTCAATTCTTTCCCACTCCACCATGTATGTGCCTCCTCTATAACTCTTCCTACTTTTGCTCCCCTCACACCCCCGTCCCTAATAAACCTCCTCTTGATACATATAGCCATTACTCTCAGTCCTAAAGGCAACAAACCTAAACCCCATTTTCGAACATCCGTCATAACTACCTCCTTACTTAACCATGCCCTCCCAAATCCCCACACAAACTTCAGCACCCTCCTCTGCATTTCCACAATGTCCTGTACCTCTAAAGGAAAAACCTCTGCCACCCCCCATACCTTGCTATAGACAAGTGAATTTACCACCACCACCCTCTGATGTAAAGCTAGGTCCCTCACACTTAAACCTCCTAGTCTACTTAAAACCTTACCCGTGACAGACTCCGAGTTTACCCTTCTGCATGCCTGCACCTCCGCCATATACCATATCCCACATACCCTGATTCTATCAACCACTATCCATCCTAACCCCATCCCCAAGCCCCCCCCCCTATCCAATTACCCACCTCTAGTAACCTTGATTTCACCATATTAGCCCGCATCTCCGTATTCATCCCAAACATCTGAATCACTCTACCCACCCTCCTTAACTCTTCCTTACCCTGTAGCAAAACAGTAGTATCATCCACATACCCTACGATGCCCCCTTTGCACCCCCCCTCCATCTCCTGTTTGTCCATCACCCTCTCAACAGATTCATAAAAAGGATTCTGCACACACGCAAAGAGCAGCTGCGACAGCGGGCAGCCCTGCCTCAAACCTCTCTCCATCAGTACACTTTCACCCAACCTCCCATTGACCTGTACTCTCACCTCCGCCTCAGCATACAGAGTGTTCACCCACTTCACTACCCCCTCCCGAAACCCCAACATCTCTAAGCAAACCCCTAAGAAATCTCTGTCCATGCGATCATATGCATTCTCCCAATCTAAACCTAGTATTCCCCCTCCCGTACAACTCTCTAGAAAATCCCTAATAAAACCATGTCCATCCCTCATTCATCTCCCCGGAATTCCCAACTGCCCCCTGTGTAACACTAAACCCAACGCTTTCCTCATTCTGTTGCCCAAAATCTTAGCAAAAATCTTGTAATCCGAGCACATTAACGTAATCGCACGGTAATCATTCAAAACTCGGCATTCCTTCTTTTTGGGCACTAAAACCGTGACACCCGTTCTTTGTGATTTCCCCATCCTCCCACTACTTAACATACAATTTAAAACCCCCACCATACAATGCCGTACACTCCCCCAATGACAACTATAAAAATCATTTGGTATGCCATCTATGCCTGGGGTTTTACACTGGCACAGCCCAAAAACTGCCTCCTCCACCTCCTCTTCACTAATACTACTCTCGAGTCTGTCACTGTCCTGCTCACGTAATACCCTATTAAACCCTTCATCCTCAAAACGTCCCTCACCCACTCCCCCGCCAACCCTCCTCCGTTTCTCACTAAACCAAAAATCGGCATACAAACTAATATTTTCCGTGGTGGATAGGCCTTGACACTCCTCAACCCCCCCCCCCACTGTACCTGCCTCAATATACGCCAAGGTAGTTTTCTCCTGCCGTTCTTTTAAACTTCCTTAATACAAAACCCGATGGCCTATCCCCCCTTAAAACATCCTCCAACCCCGCCCTAACTCTAATTGCCTCAAACTTTTCATTGTGAATTTCCGCCAACCCATTTCGCAAACATTCCATGTTCTCACTCCTCCCCACCCGTTCCTCTGCATAACAGTCATTTAACTGACCTTCAAGATATTTTTGTAGACCATAGGTCCACCTCGCCATCTCCTTACCCCGTACTTTTAAAAAACCCGCGATTCCAACTTTAGCCCTCATTTCCCACCAATCCAGCAAATCCATCTCCATATTCCTAGTCTCTCAAAAGGATTTCCACCAATCTTCAAATCCTGTAGCGTCACCCTCGTCCCTAAGTAGCCTCACATTCAACTTCCAGTATCCCGCATAAACTCTCACTATACCATCTACCCTCAAATCTGCTATAACAGCGCGATGATCAGAAAAACCCACATTATATAGTCCTCACCCTCTCCACACCTATTCCCTGCCTAACATAAATCCTATCTAACCGTGCCTCATATCCCCTACAAATAAAAGTGTGCTCCACTCCATATCCCCTACTTCCCACCACATCTACCACTCCTACATCTCGCAAAACATCTCTCAGAACCCCCAGAACACAACCCGACCCCCTCGGAACCACATCACCGTTCCTAATTATGCAATTCCATGCAATTCCAATCCCCACCAATCACCGTAAAAGCAGGTAAACCTCTAAAGTGATATACCAAAACATCGCGTACAAAACCCACTTTCACTCTAGCGTTACTAGTTGCTGGCATGTACACACCTACAAAACAAACCCTCCCGGCCCCCCAAAACCCATCCACCCTGACAACCCTCCCACCTCTCCCCTCCTCCCAACCCAGGATACGCAAAGGACTGGTCTCCTTTACCGCCACAGCAACACCTCCTTTCAACCTTAAAGCATCACTTGTAAACAACCTATAACCTTTCAACAACAACTCACATCCTAACCTATGGTTATGTTCCTGCAAAAAACAGACATCAATACTAAATCTCCTTAAAACCCACTCTAACCATACCCTCTTGACCTCGGTTTTAAGATCGTTTACATTGAAAGTTACACACCTGAATTTTACTAGAAAGGCGGCTTACCCCTATGCCGCTGAGGCTTACTTGGTCCTCCTTTCATAGGTCTCGGTCCATCTCTATCAATCCCTCGTTCCTGCCCTCCAACCCCTCCCTGTCCCTTCCCTCCGGTCTTCCCATTGCCCCTCCCCCCTTCCTCTCAGTCTCGCCGTTTCCACCACAGTTGCCCAAATCTTCTTCCCAGGCCTCTGCGCTGGTGTGAGGACCTCGTCCATGTCTGATGCCCCCGCTGATCTCTTGCGGGAGCTACCCTCTACACACATCTCTTCTTCAACTACATCTTCTTGATGGACCTCCACCACCATATTGCTCTCCATTCGAACCTCACTCAAGTCTTCCTTACCCCGTTTCTGATCGTCCATCACCTTGACATCACCTAACCTCACGTCACCTTCCACACCATGCTCCGACTCTTCCAAAAAATCCTTCAGCACAGCCTCCAGCATCTCTTCTTGGGCTGAATCTGTAGTATCTAACGGTCTTTCTGACAGCGATATTCCCACCCCCCTGTTTCCACTGGTAGTGTAACACACGTCTCCAAACCCACCTCTGCTCTTTCGACCTCATCACTCCACAGGCCCTTACCCCGGCTTTCCACTCCACCCGTCACAACGCCCAAGGCTTCTAACTGCGTGTCTTCAGAAGCTTTCTCTTGACCCCTAGGACCCTGTCTCCTGGGGCATTGTGCCGCCATGTGCTCATAAGAGTCACATAAACGGCATGTCTTCCTCTGCCCCGCATAGTGTACAAAAACCTGAGTTCTATGGTTTTGCAATGTAACACATGATGGTATCGGCCTCCTCAGGGTCATTTTCAGTGTGAAGGATCCTTCCGGCATCCCCTCGTAGGGGCCGTCCCTCCACATTCCCATGCTCGCCGAGTGTACAGTCCCATAACCACTGAACACATCTTGTAGGCTGTATGCTGTTGCTTCAAAAGGTACATTCCTTACCTTTACCCAAGTAAAATACTTAGACACATCATGCAAGCATACTTCCACTGCTGAATTGATACTCATCCTCCTTTCTTGAAATTCGTCAACTATGGTAGAGTAGAAGTCAGCCCTCATGAACTTTACGAAGACCCTTGACATACCATTCCGTGCCACCCCATACAACTCTTCATTGGGGATTCCATAACCGACCCTGATAATGCTTGGCAAGAGAACGTTCATCGTGGCGCTGCTTAAAGATCCTCTAACCAGCTCAATGCAGACAGTATTTATGCGCCGGTACAGTCGGTCCGCCATCTTGGTGCTAATGCTATGTTTTCCTCACCAGGTGGCGTGCAAGAGAAACTGTAGAAGCGTCCTCTCTCCCAGCAGGTCGAGAGACGAATGTTGATCCGATACGGTATTAGTGGTGATTGATAGATTTATTATGTGAGAAATAGGGATTGACAGTTCAGAAGCACCATCTTTTAGGAACTTAGACAGGATGTTATCAGGGGCTATGCTCTTAGTTGGGTTTAACCTGCTTAGTTCTTTTTGAATGAAGTCATGAGATACACTTACTAGTTGACAACTGTTTGGGGTTACCCCTTTATTGGTATAGTATGTTTGAAACTTATCAGAGTCTGTGTTAAAGGTATTTGATGCAGCTGGTAGTTTACTTACTAGTGTTGATGCAACAGATGTGTAGTAGGAATTAAAGCAATTTGCCACCTTAGATGTTTCGTGGCATACCTCATTATCGATAGTGAGTACTATGTTAGACCTATCTACTGGCTTATGGCTATACCCCAACTGTTTTAATTGTTGAAGAATTGAGACACTTATGCAACACATGGGAATCTTTATTGAAGAAACGTTTCGCCACACAGTGGCTTCATCAGTCCAATACAAAGTAGAAATGGGTAAGGAGAGTAGAAGTATGAGGTAATCAGTCCCTCAACCTGGATTCGATGTGTTCAGTCCATCACTCTTGTAGTAAGTGCAGCATAGGGCCAGAGAGGTGGCTTATATACTGCGGTGAGATGAGTTGAAGCAGGAGGAGGCGGGATCTTAGTGGGACCTGCCACTAGTGTAAGTAGGTCATCGTCCAAAGGTTTGGGCAAGCGTTGAAGTCTTTGTACCAAGATTCCATGATGTTGCAGTGTCTGACAGATGTGATGAATGGTTTTGAAAACCGACAAGTTGAAGAATTGAGACACTTATGCAACACATGGGAATCTTTATTGAAGAAACGTTTCGCCACACAGTGGCTTCATCAGTCCAATACAAAGTAGAAATGGGTAAGGAGAGTAGAAGTATGAAGTAATCAGTCCCTCAACCTGGATTCGATGTGTTCAGTCCATCACTCTTGTAGTAAGTGCAGCATAGGGCCAGAGAGGTGGCTTATATACTGCGGTGAGATGAGTTGAAGCAGGAGGAGGCGGGATCTTAGTGGGACCTGCCACTAGTGTAAGTAGGTCATCGTCCAAAGGTTTGGGCAAGCGTTGAAGTCTTTGTACCAAGACTCCATGATGTTGCAGTGTCTGACAGATGTGATGAATGGTTTTGAAAACCGACAAGTTGAAGAATTGAGACACTTATGCAACACATGGGAATCTTTATTGAAGAAACGTTTCGCCACACAGTGGCTTCATCAGTCCAATACAAAGTAGAAATGGGTAAGGAGAGTAGAAGTATGAGGTAATCAGTCCCTCAACCTGGATTCGATGTGTTCAGTCCATCACTCTTGTAGTAAGTGCAGCATAGGGCCAGAGAGGTGGCTTATATACTGCGGTGAGATGAGTTGAAGCAGGAGGAGGCAGGATCTTAGTGGGACCTGCGAAACGTTTCTTCAATAAAGATTCCCATGTGTTGCATAAGTGTCTCAATTCTTCAACTTGTCGGTTTTCAAAACCATTCATCACATCTGTCAGACACTGCAACATCATGGAATCTTGGTACAAAGACTTCAACGCTTGCCCAAACCTTTGGACGATGACCTACTTACACTAGTGGCAGGTCCCACTAAGATCCCGCCTCCTCCTGCTTCAACTCATCTCACCGCAGTATATAAGCCACCTCTCTGGCCCTATGCTGCACTTACTACAAGAGTGATGGACTGAACACATCGAATCCAGGTTGAGGGACTGATTACCTCATACTTCTACTCTCCTTACCCATTTCTACTTTGTATTGGACTGATGAAGCCACTGTGTGGCGAAACGTTTCTTCAATAAAGATTCCCATGTGTTGCATAAGTGTCTCAATTCTTCAACTTGTCGGTTTTCAAAACCATTCATCACATCTGTCAGACACTGCAACATCATGGAATCTTGGTACAAAGACTTCAACGCTTGCCCAAACCTTTGGACGATGACCTACTTACACTAGTGGCAGGTCCCACTAAGATCCCGCCTCCTCCTGCTTCAACTCATCTCACCGCAGTTTATAAGCCACCTCTCTGGCCCTATGCTGCACTTACTACAAGAGTGATGGACTGAACACATCGAATCCAGGTTGAGGGACTGATTACCTCATACTTCTACTCTCCTTACCCATTTCTACTTTGTATTGGACTGATGAAGCCACTGTGTGGCGAAACGTTTCTTCAATAAAGATTCCCATGTGTTGCATAAGTGTCTCAATTCTTCAACTTGTCGGTTTTCAAAACCATTCATCACATCTGTCAGACACTGCAACATCATGGAATCTTGGTACAAAGACTTCAACGCTTGCCCAAACCTTTGGACGATGACCTACTTACACTAGTGGCAGGTCCCACTAAGATCCCGCCTCCTCCTGCTTCAACTCATCTCACCGCAGTATATAAGCCACCTCTCTGGCCCTATGCTGCACTTACTACAAGAGTGATGGACTGAACACATCGAATCCAGGTTGAGGGACTGATTACCTCATACTTCTACTCTCCTTACCCATTTCTACTTTGTATTGGACTGATGAAGCCACTGTGTGGCGAAACGTTTCTTCAATAAAGATTCCCATGTGTTGCATAAGTGTCTCAATTCTTCAACTTGTCGGTTTTCAAAACCATTCATCACATGTTTTAATTGTTGCCAGAGCTTTCTGGGGTTATGCTTATACCCTTCAATTTTTGAGCAATAGTGCTTTGCCTTTGCTCCTTTTATAAGTCTCTGTACTCTGTTCCTCACCCTTTGGAATTCATTTAGTGCTGCAATATCCTGTCTGTTTGCTTTAAATCTTTTTAGCAGCTGGTCTCTGAATTTCATATTATCTAATATCTCAGTATTCATCCAGGGTTCAGTTCTTCGTTGAATCCTAACTTTAACTGGTGCAATATTATCAAGGATGGTAGTGAACATTGTTTTGAATTTTTTCTCAGGCATCGTTTACGTCCGTGCAACTTGTTATCTCTCTCCAGTCACAATTGTGTATCCTATTTACCAGTGTTTCTTTACTGTAGCTTCTAGTTGACCTCATTTTTATTGTCCTGTGTAGGCCTATCCTATCCCTAGTGATTTTCCTGGTGCAGTAAATGATGAAATGATCACTAAGACCTGTGGTAATGACGCCTGATTGACTAATGTTCTCAGAGCGGTTACAAAGTATATGGTCAATTAGGGTGGCTGAGAACTGTGTGATCCGGGTTGGTGTATTAATTAGTTGAGTGTAACTATTTAAACCTAGAATCGGCTTATACCTTTTGCATAGCCCGTTATTTTGCTGCTGAAAACAGATATTGAAGTCGCCCAGTATTATTGCCTCGCAATTGTTTTCAAGTCCAGACAAGACTCTGGAAAAGTCTTCTAAGAACTGGTCGTGGGTGGGATTGCGGTAACCAGTCCCTACTAAGATGGGTTTGGTCTTGGGAAGCAGCACTTCAAACCATAGAATCTCCAGTTTAATGTTATTTAAATCAGGTCTTGGGTTGTAAGCTAAGTCATTTCTAATGTAGGCACATACTCCACCACCCTTTCTGTTCTTATCTAATCGTTTTATATTGTAACCTTTTATTTTGACCTCGTCGTCAATCACCGTATCATCCAACCAGGATTCAGGGATGGATATAACTGCCGCCCTAGTTATGTTAGCTAGAATCCTAATCTCTGCCAATTTAGGAAGAAGTGATCTTGCGTTGACATTAATAAAGTGAAGGCCTGTTTTCATAAAACAATTATAATCATCAGTATATGGCAATGGGTCATTTGTATTAAAATTAGGTAAATCAATGTCATCATTGCTAAAGGGTAACTCCCAAAGTGCATTTGTTACACACAAAATGAATTCTGGATTATAAGTGCCCAAAACAGCTGACTGGTGCAGCAACAGCTGACTGATCCAGCAACAGCTGACCATGGTGCAGCAACAGCTGACTGGTCCAGCAACAGCTGACCGTGGTGCAGCAACAGCTGACTGATCCAGCAACAGCTGACCGTGGTGCAGCAGCAGCTGACTGTGGTACGATAGTATTTCTCACCCTTTTTACCACAAGGTTGGCACTAGAAGCTTTCTTGGGGTCCATTGTGACTTATTTTGCAGGTACAGTCACTTAAAACGCTGTGATAATATGAAATGTTCCAATTGAATGTTTGGATGCGCCCGCGGTGGCTGGCCTCTTGTGAACACTGGCACCCATGGGAGAAGTGAGGTGTGCACTCAGGCCCCTGCGGCCCGGTCTGTGACCAGGCCTCCTGGTGGATCAGAGCCTGATCAACCAGGCTGTTACTGCTGGCTGCATGCAAACCAACGTATGAGCCACAGCCCGGCTGATCAGGAACCGACTTTAAGTGCTTGTCCAGTGCCAGCTTGAAGACTGCCAGGGGTCTGTTGGCAATCCCTCTTATGTATGCTGGGAGGCAGTTGAACAGTCTCGGGCCCCTGACACTAATTGTATGGTCTCTTAACGTGCTAGTGACACCCCTGCTTTTCATTGGGGGGATGTTGCTTCGTCTGCCAAGTCTTTTGCTTTTGTAGTGAGTGATCTTCGTGGGCAAGTTCGGTACTAGTCCCTCTAGGATTTTCCAGGTGTATATAATCATGTATCTCTCCCGCCTGCGTTCCAGGGAATACAGGTTCAGGAACCTCAAGCGCTCCCAGTAATTGAGGTGTTTTATCTCTGTTATGCCCGCCTTGAAGGTTCTCTGTACATTTTCTAGGTCAGCAATTTCACCTGCCTTGAAAGGTGCTGCTAGTGTGCAGCAATATTCCAGCCTAGATAGAACAAGTGACCTGAAGAGTGTCATCATGGGCTTGGCCTCCCTAGTTTTGAAGGTTCTCATTATCCATCCTGTCATTTTTCTAGCAGATGTGATTGATACAATGTTATGGTCCTTGAAGGTGAGATCCTCTGACATGATCACTCCCAGGTCTTTGACGTTGGTGTTACGCTCTATTTTGTTGCCAGAATTTGTTTTGTACTCTGATGAAGATTTAATTTCCTCGTGTTTACCATATCTGAGTAATTGAAAATTCTCATCGTTGAACTTCATATTGTTTTCTGCAGCCCACTGAACGATTTGGTTGATGTCCGCCTGGAGCCTTGCAGTGTCTACAATGGAAGACACTATCATGCAGATTCGGGTGTCATCTGCAAAGGAAGACACGGTGCTGTGGCTGACATCCTTGTCTATGTCGGATATGAGGATGAGGAACAAGATGGGAGCGAATACTGTGCCTTGTGGAACAGAGCTTTTCACCGTGGCTGCCTCGGACTTTACTCTGTTGACTACTACTCTCTGTGTTCTGTTAGTGAGGAAATTATAGATCCATCGACCGACTTTTCCTGTTATTACTTCAGCACGCATTTTGTGCGCTATTACACCATGGTCACACTTGTCAAAGGCTTTTGCAAAGTCTGTATATATTACATCTGCATTCTTTTTGTCTTCTAGTGCATCAAGGACCTTGTCGTAGTGATCCAATAGTTGAGACAGACAGGAGCGACCTGTTCTAAACCCATGTTGCCCTGGGTTGTGTAACTGATGTGTTTCTAGATGGGTGGTGATCTTGCTTCTTAGGACCCTTTCAAAGATTTTTATGATATGGGATGTTAGTGCTATTGGTCTGTAGTTCTTTGCTGTTGCTTTACTGCCCCCTTTGTGGAGTGGGGCTATGTCTGTTGTTTTTAGTAACTGTGGGACGACCCCCGTGTCCATGCTCCCTCTCCATAGGATGGTAAAGGCTCGTGATAGGGGCTTCTTGCTGTCTTGATGAACACGGAGTTCCATGAGTCTGGCTCTGGGGCAGAGTGCATGGGCATGTCATTTATTGCCTGTTCGAAGTCATTTGGCATCAGGATAACATCAGATAGGCTTGTGTTAACCAAATTCTGTGGCTCTCTCATAAAAAATTCATTTTGATCTTCGACTCTCAGTCTGGTTAGTGGCTTGCTAAAAACCGAGTCATATTGGGACTTGAGTAGCTCACTCATTCCCTTGCTGTCATCTGTGTAGGACCCATCTTGTTTAAGTAAGGGCCCAATACTGGACGTTGTTCTCGACTTTGATTTGGCATAGGAGAAGAAACACTTTGGGTTTCTTTCGATTTCATTTATGGCTTTTAGTTCTTCCCGCGATTCCTGACTCCTATAAGATTCCTTTAGCTTAAGTTCGATGTTTACTATTTCTCTGACCAGTGTCTCCCTACGCATTTCAGATATACGTGTTGACCTCTTTTAGCCCCTCTGTTATTCTTTTCCGTCGCCTGTAAAGGGAGAGCCTGTCTCTTTCTATTTTACATCTACTCCTCCTTTTTCTTAGAGGAATAAGCCTTGTGCATACATCGAGTGCCACCAAGTTAATCTGTTCTAGGCATAAGTTGGGGTCTGTGTTGCTTAGTATATCTTCCCAGCTTATATCGGTTAGGACTTGGTTTACTTGGTCCCACTTTATGTTTTTGTTATTGAAGTTGAATTTGGAGAATGCTCCCTTGTGACTAATTTCATTATGTCGGTGTACAATATAAAAAAATCCTGCAGCACACAGTGTATAACAAAGAAAAAAAACTCTGACCATGTTTTTGGTTTAAAACACTGACTTTGTGGTGTATTTTCGTATGGTATTTATGGTTGTACTCTCGTTTTCTTGATCTCATTTGATAGAACGGAAGACATTTTGATTGGTTTCATGATGAAAAGTATCTTGAAATTGAGCTCAAAGTAGGGGAAATGTTTGATTTATGCTCATGTTCAGGAGTAAACAAATGATGTCACTCTCCAATAGATGTCCAACTGGGTAGTCTAATTTTCAGTCACAAATGGGTTGACATTATTTGTACAATTATTACAGTAATGGAATAGTCTGCATAACAGTAAATCTTCTGTTTTTTTGTGAGAATAAAAATTCAGAATGGAAAGCAAGAGTAATATAAAAAAGGCCTGGAAACATGACTGATGAAAAAAGAAAATGTTATTTTTATGCCTGGAATATCAGCATTGTTTATTCTGGACTCTATTTTGAAATTTGCATCTTTTGAAATTTGAGTGAAATTGGCTAAATAGCCAATCTCTACCACTTTATTGGGTAGTTGAAATCAGTAAATGGACGGTTTCTTGTACTCAATCGATAGAACAAAGGAGTTCTAACAAAACAGTTATGAGTTTGGTAGATTAGAACAACGAAATTTGGCTCAAATTGGGTGATATCACCGATGCATATACAGTGGAACCTTGGCTTATGACTATAATCTGTTCCGTGACCTTTCTCATATCCCAATTTGCTTGTATGTTCAGTCAATTTTCCTCATTTGAATTAATTGAAATGGCATTAATCCATTCCAGCGGAATTCCAGGCATGACAAAATACTTCAATATTTCGCTAATATAAACTCTGTGGCTTATTTATTTGTCACAATTCATCTAATATGACATAATAAACAATATTAATAACATAGAAACATGATACATACATTAGAATGAATAAATACTATGTCATTATGTAAGTGGCTAGTGGTGGTGGCAGCTGTGACACAGCGGAAATTAGTGTTGTTGGGTTCTATAGGGGCACCACAGTTTTTTAAATCAAATCAAATCAAATCAAGTTTATTCTCTATAAGGATTACAATGCTGAGTTTTCAGAATTTGGTTATTGTGTGGTTTACATGTAGTAAAATACTAATTACAGAGGGGACCACTAAAACACCTAGCATGCCTAGGCATTTCGGGCAGACTTAGATTAATTCTTAACTTTAAAATGTTACAAATTATGAGGTAAGTTGGTATTATGGCTAAGTGACTAAATACTAGTTTGTGAGTTTAGCAATGTGAATGCTTTTGTTTTGGCACAATACATAGTTTCAGTATTGGAGTATCACAGGCCAAGTTATGACTAGTTAGGATTCATTTTTTAAGATTAAGATTGATATTTCTGTGTTTATGGTCAAATGGGTGAGTGAGTGTAAGTGTGAACCACCAGGTGGTATTCATGTAATTAGTTGATAGATAAAATATAAAAAAAAAAATAGTTGATGGGGTGTATCAGGGAGATAAGATGTTTTCTAATGGTAGTTTTGAAGGTGATGAATGTGTGTGCAGTTCTAGAGTTTTCAGGTAGGGTGTTCCAGATTTTAGGGCCTTGACATACATTGAATTTTTGTAAAGGTTTAGTCAGACATGGGGAATGTCATAGAGATGTTTGTGTCTAGTGTTATGCCTGTGGGTTCTGTCACAACTATCAAGAAAGCGTTTTAAGTCGAGGCTAATATTGGAATTTAAGGTCCTGTAGATGTAGATTGCACAGTAGTAAGTGTGGATGTACTGAACAGGGAGTAGGTTTAGATCTATGAAGAGTGGGGGCGGGGGGGGGGTTATGACAAAGGTTATGAGATTAATTTAAGTGTATTGTCCACTTAATATTATACTCGGGGTTTCTTTAGTATTAGCTAAATTAAAGATTCGACTAGTCTATAATATTATCTGGTTCAGGAATATACCCGGGTATAATGTATAAATGTATATATATATATATATATATCTTGAGTAATGTGTTAGGTAGGTACACCTGGCTAAGGTTTATAACAAGGCATGTCCATTGGTGGGTAGTTCACACTGCTCTACCCTCTCCCCCTTTGATGAGTTGACCTAATGAAGGGATTTACTGTGTATGGCCAGTTCGTACTCACTGCTGACTGGGTGAACAACGTCTTGGCAGACCTTCTAGTACTCCAGTATGGTTCTTGCCTGGTGTCTTGGAGAAACTAGTTGAGAAACTCCTGAACTGGCTTGAGTTGAAAATTCTGTGGTGGAGTCGGCAGAAAGTCATATCCAGATATCTTCAGTATACGATGTGTCAATGAGTGTCGTGTGTAGAAGTCACAAGTGATATTGACCTTACTCAGTGAAGGAGTTCCTTTTTGATGTATATACTCATTAAAGTCATGTGTTATTATTGAGGAAACAGTCCTGCTCCTCTGAATATTTTCGAGTGTAGTGTCCGTATAGACATTGACAGTGCTAATTTACTGTTAAGACCTGTAATATTGTATACTTACAATTTAGGACTTTTAATTTATTGAAAGAATCTCATTAATTAATATTTAATAGATATTTACGAATATCCAAGAAAAGTATTTAAAATTTTTAATAAAAAGCCTGCAAAATGCTGAGTAATTCTTATTTGGGCCTTATATTTCTAAGATTGGAAGTTCCTTTTTATTCTTGGAAGAGATTTTGTTACGGTGGGCAATAAACCTGGCGAACAACTAAGATTCGAACTGTAACAAGTGGGATCGTGATCGTGACCATAGATCGTGACTTATCACAGTTGGTGAAGGACTTGACTCCAGATACGCTGAAGACTTTACCACTACAACAATGCTGGCAAGTGGCTAGAAATTTGGGAGTTTCTTATAACAATCGTTATACAGCGAGTACCTTTCGTTCTGTTATACAGAACATATAGTTTTCTCAGCCCTCTGACACTGTCCCAATGTTGGACTCGCATGGCAAGACACCCTCGGAGGAATCTTTGTCCCTAGGAGTAGCTCATTTGGTGGCTTCATTTGATGGCCTCACTTTGGGAGCAGAGGCTATGTCTCGGGACAACGTGCCACCTGATTTGTGTAATGAGAGCCCATTAGCCCCTTGTCATGTGGGGACGACCGGAGATGGAGCTCGTCCCAAGCTTCGCCTAGAGGGACACACTCCTCCAGTACCTTTGACTCCTCTCTCACTCGAACACTTTTAATGTCTGGAACATCTTATAAAGTTGCAAACAGAGTAACTGGAATCCCAGCACCTGCTGTATAAAGAAAGTTCAAGAGGGAAAACATACGATTCGAGCGGCAAAAAGAGGAGGAAAAAAGTAAGTCGTCCGCTACTCCAACCTTGACCTTTGACGGCCATACCACGTTGAACACACCGCTTCTCGTCCGATCAGCGAAGTTAAGCAACGTTGGGTTTGGTTAGTACTTGGATGGGTGACCGCCTGGGAACACCAAATGCTGTTGGCATAAAACCTTAGGTGCCCGGTGGCCTGGTGGCTAAAAGCTCCCGCTTCACACACGGAGGGCCCGGGTTCGATTCCCGGCGGGTGGAAACATTTCGATACATTTCCTTACACCTGTTGTCCTGTTCACCTAGCAGCAAATAGGTACCTGGGTGTTAGTCGACTGGTGTGGGTCGCATCCTGGGGGACAAGATTAAGGACCCCAATGGAAATAAGTTAGACAGTCCTCGATGACGCACTGACTTTCTTGGGTTATCCTGGGTGGCTAACCCTCCATGGTTAAAAATCCGAACGAAATCTTATCTTATCTTATCTTATCACAGGGCTGCCTCATTAGTGCCCAGGTTTTGTGAAACAGACTTGGACACTTCGACACATTTGAGAATCAGGCACGAGGGATGAGATGGCCTCGCGAACATTGGGCTACCTTACCTCACACCACACTTAAGGGTAAGGCTCAATCATGTACTGCAGCTCTCCCTTATGACAAGTATGCAGATTACGAGGCAGTTAAGATCATTTTAAAGGAGTATGACTTACTTCCCATAAGTTATCAGCGCACTTTCCGCTCTCTACGAAGACTGCCCGGTCAAACCTGGGTAGAATTTGCCCGACAAAAGAAGGTGGCTCTAGAGCAATGGCTGAGGTCATCTGGGTGTGATACTATGGAGCGTCTGATACAGTTGATCTTACAAGAAGAATTTCAGAACTCTCTGACGGGCGATGTACGCTCCTTTGTCATCGAACACCAGACTGCAGATGTGTTGGCCTCTGCTTCTCCAGCTGATCACTTCGAGATAACCTCTTAATTGACAAAGGAAAAAGGGTCTAGAGAGAAAGCCAGGTTATGTTCTTCTAAGAGTCAGCCCTTCTCTCCTAGGAAAATGGATCAGCGGACCTCTCCTTCTCATTCACCAAAAGCTTACTCGAGTGTCGTCCATGATAATGGTAAAGGAAGACCATCTTATGAGATGGATACATCAAGAAGAGGCCCAGCTTACTCTTAGTGCCAGAAACCAGGCCATTGGAGGCGCTCATGTTTCCAATTGAATCGAGACCGTAGGCGGTCAGGTTCCGAAACATTACCTGCACAGATGACGTCTTCCTCCAAATCGAAGTGCCTAATTCCCTCTGAGTTGTTCGCTGACAAAGTTTTGGAAGCCATGTTGCCTTACTTCTTTAAGGGTAAGGCTGGAATTACAGAGGACCAAATGGTGGACATAGTATCCTATCGGGATACGGGAAGCTACCTGACCTTACTGAGAAAATGAGTACTTCCTTTAAGTGATAACACCTATATTAACCTGGATGTTCTGCTAGAAGGTTACGGTGGCGCCATCACAAGAGTACCCCTTCATAAGGTGTATGTGAATGTAGATTCATATCAAGGTGAAGCTGTTGTGGGCCTTTCTGATACTGATTTTCCCATTAAGTGTGTGGATCTATTGGTGGGTAATGATTTAGGAAGAGGAGGAATTTGCCGAGAACCTTATGTTATAGAGAAGTTCTCTGGTGAGAATTACGCCATTGAAGGGTGTAAGGAAGGTCCTCATCTATTCCCTCTTACAACTATAACAAGGGCTATGGCTAAAAATTTGGAACCACTGCTTACTCCTGATGAACCCTCAGATTGGGGTTTGGATGCTCTGTTCAGTGCCAGTGATCAACCCGAAGTCAAAAATCAGCCTCCAAAATCCCAAGTGGTAGATTTTGCCCCATTACAGAGTAACGACTTTAATTGGGAAAATTTAGTGAAAGAACAGCTTGAAGACCCGTCGTTGAAGCAGGCAAGGGATCAAGCGCTTACTGAGACAGAATCTGCGGGTAAGGAAGAATGTTTTTATTACTCTGACGGTATCCTGATGAAGAAATATCCATTGACTTCTTCAGTTAATTCATGTCTCAAGCCAAAACAGCTTTTGGTTTTACCTGTCCGATTTCGGGAGTTAGCGTTGGAAGTGGCACATTCTAGCCCTGTGGGCGGACATTTGGGAATAAGAAAGACTAGGAAAATTAGCCCGATATTTCTTCTGGCACAAGATGAAGGATACTGTGACTGAGTACTTGAGAAACTGTGCTATTTGCCAGCTCATTGGAAAGCCTGCACAAAAACCTCCTCCTGTGCCCCACTTACCTATTGCCGTAGAAGGTGAACCCTTCTCTCGGCTCGTAGTAGACTGTGTGGGACCTCTCCCAAAAGCTAGGCTTGGCAACCAATATCTTCTTACTATAATGGATATGACTACTCGGTATCCAGAGGCTGTGCCCCTACGCAAGATTAGTGCTAAGGCTATTGCGAAAGTCCTATTTAGATTCTTTGCACAGTTTGGATTCCCTAAGGAGATTCAATCTGACAGAGGGACGAATTTCACATCAAAGATTTTCCGTGAAGCTATGTCCAGGGTCGGAGTTAAACCCATTGTTTCAACAGCATATAGACCCCAAACCCAGGGTGTCATAGAGAAGTTTCACCAAACCCTTAAGATCATGATTAGGGCATACTATGAGCAGTTCTCAACAGACTGGGATGAAGGTATTCTTTTCCTCCTCCTCTCCCTATGAGAGAGTGAACAGGAAAGCTTTGGATATAGTCCTTTTGAGCTCATTCATGGTCATGCGGTCAGAGGACCGTTAGTAATGCTAAAGGACGTATGGTCTGGAAAAGTGGAGCCTTCTTTATGTTTATCTCCCATGGCAATGCAAGAACACTTGGTTTTTACTCGGCAATTGGCCGCTGACAACCTCAGACAAGCTCAAAACATATGAAACAACGTTATGACAAGACTGCTGTTGAGCGTTCATTAAATGTGGGAGACAAAATATTAGCTTTAAAGCCAGTGCCAGGCCATACCTTGCAACACAAGTATGAGGGTCCAATGGAGGTGATAAAGAGGCTGAGTAAGGTAAATTATGTGGTAAAAATGCCAGGAAGAAGAAAGTCTACTCGAACTTACCATATAAATCAGCTAAAGAAATACTATGAAGGGCTTGTCCCTGTGGCTGCAGGAAGATTGTTCCCATGGAGTAGAGATAAGACTGAAGAACTCGGAAATAATGGAAACTTCAGATCATTATCTCAGTAACTTAGAAAAGGAAAGAGCAAGTGAAATCAGAGACTTGGTTTACACCTATAGAAGTCTCTTTGGAGATATCTCCCGACAGTGCACCATGGGGATCCACTATGTGGATGTGCAAGGAGCTGCTCTGGTTAAACAAGCTCCGTATAGAGTCAGCTCAGTAAAGAATAAAGCTCTGCTGGAGGAAATAAGTTTCCTGTTCAATCATGGTTTGATTGAACATAACAAAAGCCCTTGGGCTTCACCATGTGTCCATGTTCCTAAGTCGGACGGTTCATTTAGAATGTGTACAGACTATCGGAGAGTAAATTCCCTGATGGTGCCTGACGGATTCCCCCTTCCTAGGGTTGACGACCTAATAGACAGCGTCTCCAGTGCAAAGTATGTCAGTCGTTTGGACCTCCTGCGTGGTTATTATCAGGTGCCGTTATCGCCCCAAACCCAGGAGATTTCTTTCACCGTGCCTGGAGGCCTGTTTAACTACAGGGTGATGCCCTTCGGGCTCTGCAACGCCGCCTCGACCTTCCAGAGGCTTATGAATCAACTGATGTACGACTTGGAAGGAACGGAAGCTTACCTAGATGATCTGGTAGTATTCAGCGATGGCTGGCCTCAACACCTGATTCGGCTGGAAGCACTCTTGAAAAGGCTAGATGAACATCATTTCACCGTCATCCTTGCCAAGTGTGAGTTTGGTCATGCCCAGATAAAATATCTTGGATTTAATATAGGACAAGGCACGGTTGCCCCCGTCAATGCTAAGATTCTTGCTATTATGGATTTTCCCACTCTGCAAGACAAGAAAGGTGTACAGAGGTTCCTAGGGATGGCCAGTTACTACCGCCGGTTTTAACCTAATTTTTCACAAGTGGCGGCACCCCTATTTGAACTTACAAGTTCTAAAGTTCCTTTTAAATGGACGGTTACAAGTGAGTTAGCCTTTATTTGTCTAAAGCATCTACTTGATTCTTTTCCAGTTCTACAGAGTCCAGTGTTTGACGCTCCCTTTACTTTACAAGTGGATACCAGTGAGTATGCAGTCAGCACTGTTCTGCTACAACCTTCCTCCTCTTCTGATCTTTTACACCCAGTCTGTTATTTTTCTGCAAAATTGAAACCCCATCAATTAAGTTATGCAACCGTTGAAACGGAGGCACTAGCATTGCTCTTAACCTTGGAACACTTTGAGGTCTATCTCGGGACTACCCCTCATAAAATTAGAGTAAAAACAGATCATAATCCCTTAACCTTTTTAAACACCATGAAGGCTAAGAATACAAAGATGGTCCCTTAGGATACAACCTTTTTCTATAAGTATTAACCATATTAGAGGAGCTGATAACGTGATTGCTGACACTCTGTCCCGTCCTTAATGCATGTTATTTAAGTTTACAAAAGAGGGGATTTATGGTACATTTTTATAGAGATGTATTGGTTTAAAGATACCAAGGGTCACTGGAGACCTCTCTATGGGAAACGCCTCTTCTGCCAGAAGCTCTGGTTATACGGTGTCTACACACGTGATTTGGTGACCCAAGACTCAATTTTTTTATTGGAAGAAGCATCATTTGTCATCAGGGTCTTTGTCAGAGAAATGACATGTGTTCTGGTTTATATTCTATTTTTGAAGTCCTCTTTAATGGCGAAGTTTAGTCGTCGAAGGGGGGGGGGTTATGTTATGACCAAGGCCATAATGAGATTAATTTAAGTGTATTGTCCACTTAATATTATACTCGGGGTTTCTTTAATATTAGCTAAATTTAAGATTCCACTAGTCTATAATATTATCTGGTTCAGGAATATACCCAGGTATAATATATATATGGTGGACCCCCGAGTTTCATGATTAATCCGTTCCAGAGAGCTCGCCGAAGGTCGAAATTCACGAAACTCGAAATCATTTTCCCTATAAGAAATAACGGAAATAAAATTAATCCATTCCAGACACCCAAAAATATTAAAATAAAATATTTTTTTTCAAATTAAATAAAGATTTACATAATGAAAACAATCAGAAATCAAGTACAGTGGAACCTCAAATTTCGAACTTAATCCATTCCAGGAGCTAGTTCTAAATTCGAAAAGTCTGAAACTCGAAGCAATATTTCCCATAAGAAATAATGGAAATACAATTAATCCGTTCTAGAAACCCAAAAATATTCACAAAAAAATACATTTTATAGAGATTAATTACAGTTTTACATACACACAACAAATGCTATAGTCTTTAATTATGTAAAGTAATATAAAATAACATTTTTACTTACCTTTATTGAAGATTGGTGATGGCATCTGGAAGATAGGGAGGAGGAGAGAGGGAGTTGGGGTTATTGTTTGGAAGGAGAATCCCCCTCCATGAGGACTTCCAGTATCAAAGCCCTCTCTGGGGTTGCTTCCCTTCTCTGTATTTTATTGCCACTAGGACCAGCTTGAGAGTCATTGGACCCCAGTCTCACAAAATAACTGTCTACAGTCCTCTGTTTCTGTCTCACAAAATAACTATCCACAGTCGTCTGTTTCTGTCTCACAAAATAACTATCCACAGTCGTCTGTTTGTCTCACAAAATAAATGTCCACAATCGTCTGTTCGTCTCACAAAATAACTCCACAGTTGTCTGTTTCTGTCTCACAAAATAATTCCACAGTCGTTTGTTTCTGTCTCACAAAATAACTGTCCACAGTTGTCTGTTTCTGTCTCACAAAATAACTGTCCACAGTCGTCTTTTTGTCTCACAAAATAACTGTCCACAATCGTCTGTTTGTCTCACAAAATAACTCCATAGTCGGCTGTTTCTGTCTCACAAAATAACTGTCCACAATCGTCTGTTTGTCTCACAAAATAACTCCATAGTCGGCTGTTTCTGTCTCACAAAATAACTGTCCACAGTCGTCTGTTTCTGTCTCACAAAATAAATGTCCACAATCGTCTGTTTGTCTCACAAAATAACTCCACAGTTGTCTGTTTCTGTCTCACAAAATAACTCAACAGTCGTCTGTTTCTGTCTCACAAAATAACTGTCCACAGTTGTCTGTTTCTGTCTCACAAAATAACTGTCCACAGTCGTCTGTTTCTGTCTCACAAAATAACTGTCCACAGTCCTCTGTGCATCCTGGCAAGCTCAACAAGTCTCACTCCAATCTCATACTTCTGTATTATTTCCTTCTTCACATCTATGGCATTTCTCACTTTCTTTACAACAGGGGTACTGCTAGCAAGTTTCTTTGTGCCCTTGGCAGCTTATTTCACAGCCCCACAAGCACTAAACACAAATAATCGTAAAATGTGTGAATGAGATTGCAGGTTAGTGTTCACTCAAGCATAAACAAAGCTAGACTGCTTACAGCGCCTGCATGGGGATGCAGACGGAGCGGGCCAGCGGAGAGGTCCCGTACCTGGCGGTCCAAAAATAGGGGCGCATTCGATAATAGGGACACTGTCCGAAAAAATGGTCTTATTTTCGAAACGTTCGATATGTGATACTTTCGATTTTTGAGGTTCCACTGAACATACATTTAAAAAAAATAAATCTAGACCAAAGATTGTTTTATATGATAGTAAAAATGATAAATTGTTTCATGTTTATTCAGTATCCTGAACTCGCATATTACGACACTAGTATAAGCCCAACTAGTGTTTTTGTAATATATGACTGGCCTGTCCAGGAGGATGATGATCATCAAGAATGATTTCTAGGGTAATCTTATCTGGAATTTTTGTGTGTCGGTCATTCTGTGGTGGGGGTGTGGCGGCCTCCTGCCAAACTAGCAGTTAGTTTGTTAACCTGCCGGCCGACAGTACCAAGGGTACATCATCAAACCCAACTAGTGTTTTTGTAATACCTCGCCTCTGTTTTATGTTGGTATAGGGACTGACCTAACGTTTTAGTGAATGTGGGGCTGGCAGTTATGCCCTCCACTGTTTGGGTCATGTCTCTTGATCTGAGGTGTTTTGCTTCTCCAGGACTCTTTTTAATTTTTCCTTTTTGGATCACCGCTGGAGTGACTCCAGGGTCCTTGGAATGACATGTAGATGTCGGCCTGGGAGGTCCACATTTTGAGGGTCTTCAGTGATGACTCCAGGGTTTTACGGCCACAGTCCCACCAACAAGAATTATGTGACTATTCAACCATTTTTTTAGGGGGGAGGCCTGATATTTTCCCCCTCCTCCTGATTCTCGCAGAGATGTGTCATCAAGAACCAGCTTTGTTTACTAAAGATTGCTGTGAGATGGGAGGGATAATGCGATGTTGGTTTCTAAGTAGAATTTGACATGTAAAATCTGTTTTTCTTTTCTTTGAACTCCTCCTGGAAAATGTGCTTACTGTTTAAAATTGTTTTTTGGTGGGACATACAGTTTGGTCTTCCTTGCAACATACTGAGCTTTGGTGTTACTTCATAAAACGGCATTCCTCAGGGGCACTTATGTACAAAGTTAACTTGCTCGTTTATAAGTTTGCTTGATGTAATTTAGGTAAAATGCATCAACACCAGTGCCTGGCCAGCGCTGTACTGTGATGGTGCCTTTTCCTAGCACAACTGTCTAAGAGCGGGAATGTTTGGCGAGTTTCACATGTCTGTAGTCTAGTACCTCAGTTTGTTAATATTGCATATTTGTAGTACCAAAAGACCGTGATTGTATGGTGGTCATTCTTCAGTTATCACTTTGCCCATTGCCTCAGACCTTAATGTGGGATTTATTTTCTTTTTCCGTTTGCCTAGCTGTGTCCGTGTGGATCCCGCTAGCAGAGTGAGACCTATGGTCTGGGGGTGGGGGGTGTTATGCAGGGTTCTGCATGACATTGTGATGTACATATAGTGGAGAAGTGTGCCATAATAGTATGAATATTATATAGGTCTCCCTCAACATTCGCGTTTTCAACTTTCGTGGGCTTCACACATTAGCGAATTCCCAACCGCCAAATTCCCAGCTGCCAAATCATATTTAAGTTTACCACCACGAGTCCTTACTACCCTCCCTCCGACCCTTGCAACTGGCAGCCTGCCCTCCCACCACTGTGTGGTGAGTGTTTTGTTTGTTCATTATTTGCTATTAAACTACAGTATAAATAATGTAAACCCATCCATGATTGCATGTTAGAATGGCTATTCGGACAGGTATTGGAAGGTGACATCATGTGTTTACTCTTGAACACAGCAAAGAATCAAACATTTCTGCTACTGCTAATAATAATAATAATAATATTAATATAATAATAATAATAATAATAATAAATACGATAGAAATGAAGAAGGAAATTGTACAAAAATACGAGGGCTGAAGCAGTGGTGGAGGAAGTGGTTGACGCAGCGTCAGTGTGGTTTTGTTTATGCTGGAGTGAGTATTAGTCTCTGTGTTCTTCCAAACATTTCACAATAATTCATTGTATTTGGTGCTTGTAGATTGTGTGTGACTGGAGTGGTTGAGGCAGTTATAGAGGCAGTGGGTGAGGCAGCAGTTGAGGCAGTGGAAGAGGCAGTGGTAAAGGCAGTGGGTGAGGCAGTGGGTGATGTAATGGCAGTGATAGAGGCAGTGGGTGAGGCAGCAGTTGAGGCAGTGGTAGAGGCAGTGGGTGAGGCAGTGGTAGAGGCAGTGGTAAAGGCAGTGGGTGAGGCAGTGGGTGATGTAATGGCAGTGATAGAGGCAGTGGGTGAGGCAGCAGTTGAGGCAGTGGTAGAGGCAGTGGGTGAGGCAGTGGTAGAGGCAGTGGTAGAGGCAGTGGGTGAGACAGTGGTAGAGGCAGTGATAGAGGCAGTGATATTTACTAACATATATGTTATAAATAATAGTACATTATGAATAACATTTATTATTATTATTATTATTATTATAAATATTATTAATATTAACATGTACTATTATTATTTATAACATATATGTCAGTAAATACCACTGCCTCACCCACTGCCTCTACCACTGCCTCACCCACTGCCTCTATCACTGCCTCTATCACTGCCTCTATCACTGCCTCTATAACTGCCTCTATCACTGCCTCTATCACTGCCTCTATCACTGCCTCTACCACTGCCTCTATCACTGCCTCTATCACTGCCTCACCCACTGCCTCTATCACTGCCTCTATAACTGCCTCTATCACTGCCTCTACCACTGCCTCTATCACTGCCTCTATCACTGCCTCTATCACTGCCTCTATCACTGCCTCTATCACTGCCTCTACCACTGCCTCTATCACTGCCTCTATCACTGCCTCTATCACTGCCTCTACCACTGCCTCTATCACTGCCTCTATCACTGCCTCTATCACTGCCTCTACCACTGCCTCTATCACTGCCTCTATCACTGCCTCTACCACTGCCTCTATCACTGCCTCTACCACTGCCTCTACCACTGCCTCTATCACTGCCTCTACCACTGCCTCTATCACTGCCTCTATCACTGCCTCTACCACTGCCTCTACCACTGCCTCTATCACTGCCTCTACCACTGCCTCTATCACTGCCTCTATCACTGCCTCTTCCACTGCCTCACCCACTGCCTCTATAACTGCCTCTACCACTCCAGTCACACTCAATCTACAAGCACCAAATACAATGAATTATTGTGAAATGTTTGGAAGAACACAGAGACTAATACTCCAGCATAAACAAAGCCACACTGACACTGCGTCAACCACTTCCTCCACCACTGCTTCAGCCCTCGTATTTTTGTACAATTTCCTTCTTCATTTCTATCGCATTTATTATTATTATTATTATTATTATTATTATTATTATTATTATTATTTTTATTATTATTAGCAGTGTTCAAGAGTAAACACATGATGTCACCTTCCAATACCTGTCCGAATAGCCATTCCAATATGCAGTCATAAATGGGTTGACATTATTTATACTGTAGTTTAATAGCAAATAATGAACAAACAAAACACTCTCCACACAGTGGTGGGAGGGCTGGCTGCCAGTTGTGGGAGGTCGGAGGGACTTGCAGTGGTGGACGCAGTGGTATTTAATAACATACATGTTGTTAAGGCATAACATGCATGTATTTAGTACAATTTACGACATTTTCATGTATTTTATGATTGTTCATGGTTCAACAAGTTAAGGAAGCAGTATTGTATTATATTTCCCTACAATATATTGGGGCACCAAACATTCACGGTTTTCAACATTCGCGAGGCTCTTGATCCCCTAACTCTCGTGAATGTTGAGGGAGACCTGTAATTGTAAAGAATAATTTTATAAATCATAATGTGCATTTGGGGGTACTGTAAAGTACTCTTACTGAAATTATAAAGAAATTCTGCTAGGTATTTATTTTCCAACTGTGTTTGGGTACGCCGGGTAAGCATGGCTGGGAGGAGTCACGTGGAGTCAGCATGGCATGGAAGCTGCCGTTGGAGATGCTGCGTATTTAAGCTAAGTTTGTAGTTGTGTACTCCTTTTGTTTAGCTAACTCAAGCCATAGGCTCTTCTATGGTTTACATGTTTACTCACCTAGGCTCTGACATGGTCAGGGTGCTGTGGGATGAGTGAGGAAATAAGAAATGGGGTTGGTAGTGGAGCAGTGCCGGCCTGGCGCTGACTAGGCCTAGTGGTTATGGTGGCTGGACCTCCAGCCGCCTTGTGTACCATCATTTGGGTGTTTAGGATAGAAGATAGATGAAAGTGTTTCTAGAGTGTGTATATAGTGTTATGCTGAATAAATATATTTTCCTAACTAGGATTTTTGCCTAACCCTCTGTTAACCAACCCATTGAAGTACAAAAACTGGTTTAGAACTTTCTCAGTCTCGGCGGCAGCGGCACCGGCAACAGGAAGCCCAGTGATGGCCTAATCAAGACCCACATAACACTAACAAGTGTGGATACCCAGAATGATATAAATCAACTGCAGAAATCACCCAAAAGTACACAAATTACCAACTAATAGGACTCGTATTACCACCTCCTACCCCACTGCCACTGAATTGATACTCCACAACATTCACCCATCACCCATCGCCTACTTTTCACCCGAAGCCACAGCCAATGGACAAGGGTCAGAGCAATAAAAGAAGATCCAGTAACCAGCTAAGGACTCCTAACATCAAAGGTGAAACCAGTAATACGAGGAAAACTTTTGATACTGGCAGCCAGGACACAACCCTCATCACCCACTGGCATCACCACAACACACGACAGACAACAACAAACATGGCTGCTCCCACAGTCCAAGATAACTCCTTCCTAGGATTTGATGTCAAGGAGATCACCGACCCAGAAATAGCTAAACTCCTTATGATTCAGAACCAAACGATCACCAAACTAACTCAAGAAATGCAGGAACTAAAAGCTAGCAATGCAGAGTACCTCAGCAAGATCACTGCTCTAGAACATAAACTAGACACTCTGGAACAACAAAGCAACACCCACACCCGGTCCCTAGACACCATCAACACTCTAAAAGACCAAGTCACCCTACTTACTACCAACATTATAGAGGAAAGATCAAGAGTGGACCAACAACTTGCCAATGTCATAACCAACTTCCAAGACCATAATGACCAACAGCAGCTATCTGATGCTGTTGTAGTTAACAGCAAACATCTCTCACCCATAGGCACCCAAGAAACCTGCATGGAGACCACCCTACAGCTTATCAAGGACCACCTTTGCCTTAATATACATAGTGATGACCTAAAGGATTGCAAACTGATGGGCTACCAAATGGGTAAAAAAACAGTGCTGTTAAAATTCCAGATTAGCCTACAAAGAAACAACCTACTAAAAACATCTATTTCTATGAAAACTGATGTTTACGTCAATGAGTGCCTTACCAAAACAAGACAAAACCTCTGGCATGCTGCACTTTAAAAATTGTATTCCTTGTACTTCTCTGTATCATGTTCAAATTAAATAAAATAAATAAATAAGTAAATAAATAAATGCTGATTGTACAGCAATGCAAGCAACCATACGATCTGTTTTTGTAATACTCATTTGTGCTTAATTGTTATCTGTTTACAATAATGTTTTACCACTGAATATATCATTGTTTAGTTAATCTTAAGTTAATTTTAAGCCTGCCCATAATGCTATGCATTCAAGTGGCTTTGACATGCTGCATTTAACTGTATTCTTTTGTACTTCTCTGTATCATGTTCAAATTAATAAATAAATAAATAAATAAATAAACTTCCCACCACTACAGTTATCAGTACTAGAACTCAACACACAACTCAGGATATAAATAACCACAATTTAAACCTAGAAGATGATTGATCATGTTGACCCGATCTAAACCTCCATAATCTGACACACAATCAAAACCTATTGGAAAGTAACTGCCTTTATTACAACGCATCACAAGCCACCACTATCCTAAACAATGCTAAAAGTCTATCAGTAATTAACTACAACATCAGGTTCTTAAGCAAACACTATGATGACCTCCTGGCACTCCTTGAGTCACTAAAGACACCCTTCTCCTGCATTATTCTTACTGAGACCTGGCTTAAGCAGGACACAATAGATATCTACCCTCTACCAGGCTACACAGCAATCCACAACTGCAGACCATACCAAGTTGC
The DNA here is from genome assembly GCF_038502225.1 of Cherax quadricarinatus. Lineage (NCBI taxonomy): Eukaryota > Metazoa > Arthropoda > Malacostraca > Decapoda > Parastacidae > Cherax > Cherax quadricarinatus. Next base: position 14,881,870 of record NC_091378.1, on the reverse strand, counting down.
GGGAAGTATTGCAATCTATTACTCTAACCAGTATTAGCACCACTTGCTTTAGTGATGAATATGGGGAATACATTTTTGCTAATTTTACTGTAAAAAATCTTAAGACGCCTATAACAATCGGTGCCATTTACTGGATACCCCACACAAACATCCCAAATTTCAGTGAGAAATTAAAGGCACTAATAACAGACAAATGAATAAGCACCAACTTCTCTTAGCTGGAGACTTCAACATCAACCTTAGTCTACCAGATGATCAGACTGTAACTGATCTCATCAACAATATGAACAACACATTTCTCATACCAACAATAACGAAACGAACCAGGCTCACTGAGACAAGTTCAACCATAATAGACCACATATGGACCAATATACTAGCCCCCCTTAAATCAGGGATAATCACAGCACTACAGACCACTACCCTACCTTCCTATTGACAAACATTAGTAAACCACCACTTGAATACAGCAAAGTTTCATTTAGACTCCATGACGAGGCCTCAGATGACCTAGAGACTGTTGACTGGCCTACAGAATTCTCCAAGGCCAATGGTATTGATGACTGGACAGACATTTTTCTTAACAAATTACTTAGACTATACGACAAACATTGTCCTATAAAAATGAAACAGATCATAAACAAACGGCTTGGTTGCCCATGACTAACCAGCACCATTCTGAAATACATTGTTAAGAAACACCAATATGAAAAGCAATATAGACAGGGCTTAATACAAAAAGATATTCTTAAACACTATTCATCAGTTCTCACCAAAGTAATAAAGAGAGCCAAACAACTATACTACTCTATCAGATTCAACCCCCAGTACCAACAATACCACCAGTCCGATGACATTCTTCTTTGCAAATATACAGGGTCTAAAGCCAGCAACAACAAAATACCTTTCATCCGTGGACTGCTTGCAGAGGCAAAGGCAATGTTCGCGGCTTTCACTGAGACCCACATGAAGGATCAGTTAGACAACGAAATATGGATCCCAGGTTACAACCTATACAGATGTGACAGAGTGAACAGGCAATAGGGGGGGGGGTTGGCCTGTACATTGCAGTAACTTGTTTGCACAGAACTGCTTAATGCCTCAAATGATGTAGTGGAAGTTTTAGCAGTAAGGGTCGAGAACCAAAACCTAGTCATTGTGGTAGTCTACAAGCCTCCGGATGCAACATCCCAGCAATTCCAGGAACAGCTATTAAAAATTGACCACTGTCTGGAAAATCTTCCAGCTCCTGCACCCAACATCTTGCTCCTGGGGGATTTCAACTTAAGGCACCTAAAATGGAGGAATATAGCAAATAATATTATTGCAGTAATAACACCAGGAGGCAGCTCTGATGAAAACTCACACTCACACAAGCTTTTAAATCTCTGCACAAAATTCAATTTAAACCAGCAAATAATAGAGCCTACTAGAATGGAGAATACACTAGACCTCATCTTCACTAACAATGATGATCTGATAAGAAATGTCAAAATATCAAAAACAATATACTCAGATCACAACATAATTGAGGTTCAGACATGTATGCGCAGAGCCCCAGACCGACAAAATGAGATTAGTCACGAGGGAGCATTCACCAAATTCAACTTCAATAACAAAAACATAAAGTGGGACCAAGTAAACCAAGTCCTAACCGATATAAGCTGGGAAGATATACTAAGCAACACAGACCCCAACTTATGCCTAGAACAGATTAACTTAGTGGCACTCGATGTATGCACAAGACTTATTCCTCTAAGAAAAAGGAGGAGTAGATGTAAAATAGAAAGAGACAGGCGCTCTCTTTACAGGCGACGGAAAAGAATAACAGAGCGGCTAAAAGAGGTCAATCTATCTGAAATGCGTAGGGAGACACTGGTCAGAGAAATAGCAAACATCAAACTTAAGTTAAAGGAATCTTATAGGAGTCAGGAATCGCGGGAAGAACTAAAAGCCATAAATGAAATCGAAAGAAACCCAAAGTATTTCTTCTCCTATGCCAAATCAAAGTCGAGAACAACGTCCAGTATTGGGCCCTTACTTAAACAAGATGGGTCCCACACAGATGACAGCAAGGAAATGAGTGAGCTACTCAAGTCCCAATATGACTCAGTTTTTAGCAAGCCACTAACCAGACAGAGTCGAAGATCAAAATGAATTTTTTATGAGAGAGCCACAGAATTTGGTTAACACAAGCCTATCTGATGTTATCCTGACGCCAAATGACTTCGAACAGGCGATAAATGACATGCCCATGCACTCTGCCCCAGGGCCAGACTCATGGAACTCCGTGTTCATCAAGAACTGCAAGAAGCCCCTATCACGAGCCTTTACCATCCTATGGAGAGGGAGCATGGACACAGGGGTCGTCCCACTGTTACTAAAAACAACAGACATAGCCCCACTCCACAAAGGGGGCAGTAAAGCAACAGCAAAGAACTACAGACCGATAGCACTAACATCCCATATCATAAAAGTCTTTGAAAGAGTCCTATGAAGCAAGATCACCACCCATCTAGAAACCCATCAGTTACACAACCCAGGGCAACATGGGTTTAGAACAGGTCGCTCCTGTCTGTCTCAACTATTGGATCACTACGACAAGGTCCTAGATGCACTAGAAGACAAAAAGAATGCAGATGTAATATATACAGACTTTGCAAAAGCCTTCGACAAGTGTGACCATGGCGTAATAGCGCACAAAATGCGTGCTAAAGTAATAACAGGAAAAGTTGGTCGATGGATCTATAATTTCCTCACTAACAGAACACAGAGAGTAGTAGTCAACAGAGTAAAGTCCGAGGCAGGCACGGTGAAAAGCTCTGTTCCACAAGGCACAGTACTCGCTGCCATCTTGTTCCTCATCCTCATATCTGACATAGACAAGGATGTCAGCCACAGCACCGTGTCTTCCTTTGCAGATGACACCCGAATCTGCATGACAGTGTCTTCCATTGCAGACACTGCAAGGCTCCAGGCGGACATCAACCAAATCTTTCAGTGGGCTGCAGAAAACAGTATGAAGTTCAACGACGAGAAATTTCAATTACTCAGATACGGTAAACACGAGGAAATTAAATCTTCATCAGAGTACAAAACAAATTCTGGCCACAAAATAGAGCGAAACACCAACATCAAAGTCCTGGGAGTGATCATGTCGGAGGATCTCACCTTCAAGGACCATAACATTGTATCAATCGCATGTGCTAGAAAAATGACAGGATGGATAATGAGAACCTTCAAAACGAGGGATGCCAAGCCCATGATGACACTCTTCAGGTCACTTGTTCTATCTAGGCTGGAATATTGCTGCACACTAGCAGCACCTTTCAAGGCAGGTGAAATTGCTGACCTAGAAAATGTACAGAAAACCTTCATGGCGCGCATAACGGAGATAAAACACCTCAATTACTGGGAGCGCTTGAGGTTCCTGAACCTGTATTCCCTGGAACGCAGGCGGGAGAGATACATGATTATATACACCTGGAAAATCCTAGAGGGACTAGTACCGAACTTGCACACGAAAATCACTCACTACAAAAGCAAAAGACTTGGCAGACGATGCAACATCCCCCCAATGAAAAGCAGGGGTGTCACTAGCACGTTAAGAGACCATACAATAAGTGTCAGGGGCCCGAGACTGTTCTACTGCCTCCCAGCATACATAAGGGGGATTACCAACAGACCCCTGGCAGTCTTCAAGCTGGCACTGGACAAGCACCTAAAGTCGGTTCCTGATCAGCCGGGCTGTGGCACGTACGTTGGTTTGCATACAGCCAACAGTAACAGCCTGGTTGATCAGGCTCTGATCCACCAGGAGGCCTGGTCACACACCGGGCCACGGGGGCGTTGACCACCGGAACTCTCTCCAGGTAAACTCCAGGTAAACTCCAGACACAAGAGGAGATATAAAAAAGACCTGGAAAACACACACTCAGATTCTAGGGACCCACAAACTGAAAAAAAAACAAGAATATTGTTCTAACTAAACTTAATGAAACACCACTGCATCCCACTGACACAGCTAACAAGATAAACGACTTCTTCTCAACCATCGGATCTAATCTCGCCAATAAAATCTCACGTACCAATGCCCATGCTGGGGACTACCTAGATGAGAATTTCCCAAATTCCTTCTATCTTGCACCAACTGAGCCCACGGAAGTCACCGAGATTATAAAGTCACTTAAAAATAACTCAGGGAATCTGTCTCATGTGCCACCATTATTGTACAAGCAAGCAACCCATGTCCTTTCGTATGCTATTTCATTACTTTTTAACAAGCCACTAGAAACTAGCAACTTTCCGAAACTACTCAAGACAGCAAGAGTTACACCAATACATAAAGGTGGTGACCCTACAGATTTAAACAACTATAGGCCAATATCTAACTTACCATTGCTATCCAAAATCTTTGAGAAACTCGTGCACAGGAGACTGTATTCATTTATAACGGCACAAAACATACTCAACCCCTGCCAATTTGGATTCAGGAAAAATAAAAGCACTAATGATGCAATTATAAAAATGCTAGATCTGCTTTACACTGCATTGGAAAATAAGGAATATCCACTAGGAATTTTATTGACCTAAGAAAAGCTTTTGACACAGTGGACCACGGCATCCTACTCCATAAACTTGACCATTATGGTATAAGAGGCCATGCGCTTGCATATTTCAAATCTTACCTTACTAATAGGTATCAGTATGTCACCATTAAAGACACAGCATCAACAACACGGCCACTTGATACTGGAGTTCTGCAGAGAAGTGTCCTTGGTCCCCTGCTCTTCCTCATATACATCAATGATCTTCCAAATGTATCCCAACACCTGAACCCCATTCTCTTTGCTGACAACACGACTTATGTCATCTCTCACCCTAATCTTGCCACCCTCAACACCACTGTTAACAAGGAGCTGATCAAAATATCGACTTGGATGACAGCCAATAAACTTACGCTTAACACTGACAAAACCTACTACATTATGTTTGGTAGCAGAGCAGGAGTTGCGCAAATTAACATTAAGATCGACAACACTCTAACTGCCGGACATAATGAGGGCAAATTCCTAGGCCTATACCTCGACAACAACCTGAACTTCAGCACCCATATCCAACACATAACCAAAAATGTATCCAAAACGGTTGGGATCCTCTCCAAGATACGATACTATGTGCCACAAAATGCCCTTCTCACACTATACCACTCATTTATCCATACCTCACCTATGCTATTTGTGCTTGGGGATCAACTGCAGCAACACACCTAAAGCCAATAATAACCCAACAAAAAGCCGCAGTAAGAATAATCACTAAATCCCATCCCTGGCAACACCCCCCCCCCCACTCTTCATAGATCTAAACTTACTCCTTGTTCAGTACATCCACACTTACTACTGTGCAATCTACATCTACAGGACCTTAAATTCCAGTATTAACCTTGACCTAAAATGCTTTCTTGATAGTTGTGACAAAACCCATAGGCATAACACCAGACACAAACATCTTTATGACATTCCCCGTGTCCGACTAAACCTTTACAAAAATTCAATGTATGTCAAAGGCCCTAAAATCTGGAACACCCTACCTGAAAACTCTAGAACTGCAGACACATTCATCACCTTCAAAAATACCATTAGAAAATATCTTATCTCCCTGATACACTCCGTCAACTAATTACACGAATACCACCTGGTGGTTCACACACTCACTCACCCATTTGACCATAAACAGAAATATCAATCTCATTCTTAAAATAATGAATCCTAACTAGTCATAAGTTGGCCTGTGATACTCCAATACTGAAACTATGTATTGTGCCAAAACAAAAGCATTCACATTGCTAAACTCAGAAACTAGTATTTAGTCACTTAGCCATAATACCAACTTACCTCATAATTTGTAATATTTTAAATTTAAGAATTAATCTAAGTCTGCCCGAAATGCCTAGCCATACTAGGTGTTCTAGTGGCACCCTCTGTAATTAGTATTTTACTACATGTAAACCACACAATAACCAAATTCTGTAAACTCAGCATTGTAATCCATATAGAGAACAAACTTTGAATTTGAATTCTGTTTTGACTGGAATAGCCCTGGGTGGCCTGTTCATGCTTGAGATGAGTGTAACTTTTACCTTTGCCCTTAGACAAGGTTCTAGCCCCCAGCTGTCCCACCTTTTTTCTGCATAACACTTGCCATGTCTTATCACATTGTGTATGCCACTACGGTTCTTAAATTTCTCAAACCAGCCTTTGCTGTCCTTAAATTCACCAGTACCAGTGCTCATTGCAGGCAATTTCTTTACGAGATCGTCATGCAACTGCCTAGTCTTTTCACAAATAATCGACTGCATAAGACTATCTCCTGCTAATTGTTTCTCATTTATCCACACCAATAATAACTTTTCAACATCTTTGAGCACTGGTGATCTCATTTTTGTCAGCATATCTACCCCCTTTGCAACAACAGCTTCCTTGATTTCCTTTTTCTTGGCCACGATGGAAGCTATGGTTGTATGGGGTTTGTTATACATCCTGGCCAGTTTGGCCACACGTACGCCACTTTCATATTATTCAATGATGTTTTTCTTGAATTCAATTGTATTTCTGACCTTCTTTACGAAAGGCCTGGCACTAGGAGCTTTCTTTTGAGCCATGGTAGCTTATTTAGCACTTATTTTATTTTTTTATTATCACACTGGCCGATTCCCACCAAGGCAGGGTGGCCCGAAAAAGAAAAACTTTCACCATCATTCACTCCATCACTGTCTTGCCAGAAGGGTGCTTTACACTACAGTTTTTAAACTGCAACATTAACACCCCTCCTTCAGAGTGCAGGCACTGTACTTCCCATCTCCAGGACTCAAGTCCGGCCTGCCGGTTTCCCTGAATCCCTTCATAAATGTTACTTTGCTCACTCTCCAACAGCACGTCAAGTATTAAAAACCATTTGTCTCCATTCACTTCTATCAAACACGCTCACGCAAGCACTAAATATTTCGTATGAACAAGTGAGGGGACAGTCACTCACTGGTAAACAATGGTACACTGGCTGGGAAGGGAGGGCGAGGCGGCTCGGAGCCATGTGTATGTGTTCCGGATGAACGATGATTCGTGAGTCAAATGACAATTCACAAGCCAATGTTTTGATGAAAATAATGTTACGATTATCGGAAATTACGACTATTGAGCCTTACGATTATCGAGGGACCACTGTAATACATTGTTTTGGGTACTTGTTTATTGTGTGTGACTGCTAAATAAGCCACCATGGCCCCAAAGAACGCTCCCAGTGCCAGTCCTTTGGTAAAGAAAGTGAGGAACACCATAGAAGTGTAAAACGAAATTGCTGAAAAATATGATAAGAACATAAGAACATAAGAATGTAGGAACACTGCAGAAGGCCTACTGGCCCATACGAGGCAGGTCCTTATCAAAACGACATCTACCTAAAGCTACTCAAGAAACAACTCCCGCACCCCCGAACACCAATCAAACCCAGCCCCTCCCGCTCATATATTTGTCCAGTCTCTTCTTAAAGCTACCCAAGGTCATAGCCTCTATCACCCCACTGGGAAGACTGTTCCACGCATCCACAACTCTGTTAGAAAACCAGAACTTACCTATGTCCTTTCTAAATCTAAATTTATCCAACTTAAATCCATTATTCCTTGTTCTTACCTGGTTCGACACCCTCAGTACTTTATTAATGTCTCCCTTGTTTATGCCCATTATCCACTTATACACTTCAATGATATCTCCCCTCATTCTACGCCTCTCCAGAGAGTGGAGATTTAAGGCTTTAAGTCTATCTTCATACGGGAGGTTCCTTACACAGTAAATCATTTTAGTCATTCTTCTCTGTATGTTCTCTAATGAGTCTATGTCCATCCTGTAGTAAGGGGACCAAAACTGAGCAGCATAATCTAAATGAGGCCTCACTAGTGATGTATAGAGCTGTAAAATAACTTTTGGACTTCTGTTACTTATACTTCTTGAGATAAATCCAAGTAATCTGTTGGCCTTGTTGCGCACACTGAGGCACTGCTGTCTTGGCTTTAGATTTCTGCTTACCATGACTCCCAAGTCTTTTTCACATTCTGTATGACCAAGCTCTACTTCACCTAGATTATAGCTTCGAGGGTTATTTTCATTACCAAGGGCAAGTACCTTACACTTATCCACATTAAACTTCATCTGCCATTTCTCAGACCAAGACATTAATTTGTTCAAATCGTCCTGGAGTTCATTGATATCCTCCTCAGAGTGAATTATACGGCCTATCTTTGTATCATCAGCAAACTTACTCATGTCACTAGTAATCCCTTCATCAAGGTCATTAATGTAAATTATGAACAAGAGAGGGCCTAAAACTGATCCTTGTGGAATGCCACTAGTGACTAATCCCCATTCAGATTTCACTCCATTAATGGTAACTCTCTGCTTTCTATTGGTAAGCCATGCCTCAATCCATGCTAGAACTTTACCTCCTATACCATGAGCTGCCACTTTTCTTAAGAGTCTCTTGTGAGGTACTCTGTCGAAGGCTTTACTAAAATCCAAATAAACAATATCATATTCCTTATCACTGTCAACTGCCTCAAATGTTCTATTGAAGAACGTCAGTAAGTTTGTCAGGCAGGAACGACCTCTCGTGAATCCATGCTGAGATTCATTTATCAAGTTATGCTCTTCAAGGTGACTTCTGATAATGTCAGCTATAATTGATTCTAATAACTTGCCCACTATAGATGTCAGGCTTATTGGACGGTAATTTGAAGGAGTGGACTTATCCCCTGATTTGAATATAGGAACCACATTAGCCATCTTCCACATCTCTGGCACAACACTGGTAAGGATGGACGCATTGAATACACTCGTTAATGGCTGACTAAGCTCCATCTTGCATTCCTTAAGTACCCTTGAAAACAACTCATCGGGTCCCGGGGACTTATTTTGTTTCAGTTTGTCTATCTGTTTAATAACCATGTCCCTCGTGACAGTAATATTAGTTAACTTAAATTCATCAGGAACTAAATAATTGTTAATTACTGGAATCTCATTTACATCTTCCTGTGTAAAAACTGACAAAAAATAGTCATTAAATAAGGAACACATTTCCAGTTCATTATCCGTCAGCTGTCCATTCCCAGATTTCAGAGGTCCTACTTTTTCCTTCACCTTCGTCCTATACACTTGAAAGAACCCCTTTGGATTAGTCTTTGATTCATTAGCAACTCTAATTTCATAGTCACGTTTAGCCTTTCTAATCGCCTTTTTTACTTCTCTTTTAAGCTGAACATATTGGTCAGTAAGGTTAACCTCTCCTCTTCTGATGCGCCTATAAATTCCCCTTTTCTCCCCTAATAGATGCTTTAGCCTCCTGTTAACCCATTTGGGATCGTTATTATTAGACCTAATTTCTCTCTGGGGAATGTATATACTCTGGGCACTGTGTACATTATTAAGAAAACAATCATAAAAGCAGATCCCTTCATATTCATAAGTATGATTATCGTCAATAAAATCATTAGCTAGATAACCCCAATCAAGATTAGACAAATGTTCCCTAAGTCCATTATAATCGGCAGAACGAAAATCGGGGATTTTTACTGTATTATCATTATTCTTGCATTCCCAATTAATGCTAAAGGTGATGGATTTGTGATCACTTGCGCCAAGCTCTTCAGTGATCTCCAGGTTATTCACGAGGGTTTCCTTATTTGACAAGACTAGGTCTAGCAAATTATTACCCCTGGTAGGTTCAGTTACACTCTGTTTCAGAAAACAGTCCTGAACTGTTTCCATGAAGTCACTGGACTCTAGATTACTTGTCAAAGAATTCCAGTCAATTTGGCTAAAGTTAAAGTCCCCTACTATGACTACGTTACTGTGTACAGAAGCCCTAACAATTTCGTCCCAAAGAAGTCTCCCTCTATCGTGATCCAAGCCTGGAGGTCGGTATATTACACCTAGAATTAGTTTTTCTTGACCCTCCACGAACTCTACCCAAACAGACTCTGTTACTGCTCCATCTATTTTTATACCTTTTTTTATGCAACAATTAATATTTTCTCGAACATACAATGCAACTCCTCCCCCCTTCCCATTACATCTATCCACATTGAATAACTTAAATCCCTGAATATTACACTCAGCAGTCATATCCCGACTCTTTAAATCATACCACGTTTCAGTTAATGCAATGATATCAAAGTTCCCAGCACATGCTACCAAACGTAGTTCATTAATTTTATTTCTTGCACTTCGACTGTTAGCATAAAATACCATCATATGTTTTTTCTTCTGCACATTTTTCCTATTCATCTTTGTTTTTACACAATTTCTGAAATTATCATTACCCAGAGTTACTCCATGACAGTTACTATTAAGATTCTTAATATCAGAGCATAAGTCAATATATCCATATTCATTATTAATCATTTCAAAACCCATACCTCTAACTAATCCTAGTTTAAAGTCCTAACAACCCCCTCAACTGAGTTAGCAAGAAAACCCACACCTGCCCTGGATAAGTGAACCCCATCCCTGGCATACATGTCATTTCGGCCATAGAAGTTGTCCCAGTTGTCAATGAATGGTACTGCATTATCCTTACAGTGTTTATCCAGCCAACAATTAATACCAATTGCTCTGGACAACCATTCATTACCAACACCTCTTCTTGGCAAAATGCCACATATAACAGGGCGCCCCCCCTTCTTCCTAATCATGTCTATAGCTGTCCTGAACTTTCTAACTAAATCCTCACTTCTACGCTTGCCTACATCATTGCCTCCAGCACTGAGGCAAATAATAGGATTGATCCCATTACCGTTCATGATGTTGTCAAGCCGGCTAACAATGTCCTCCATCCCAGCCCCAGGAAAGCATACCCTTTGTCTCCTACTCCTGTCCTTCAAGCAGAATGCCCTATCCATGTATCTAACCTGGCTATCCCCAACAACAACATTCTTACCTTCCTTGTTGTCGTTCGTCGTGACGATCCCAGTAGTAGACTCACATTCGTCGGGTAGCACCGAGAATGCGTTGGAGGTTTCCACGGGAGTTTCCACAGCAGTCTCTTTCTTCTTCATCGTTTCTGGCTTTCCATTCGTCTTCTTGATCGTCAACTTCGTCGTCCCCTGCTGTCCAACCACTGACCACGATCCCTTCTTGACCTGAGGACTCGAAACAGGAGGACTACTACGAATCCTCTTGTTTTCCTCGGTCAATCGCCGTATCTCCATCTTCGCTGCCCTCAATTCTTCCTTAAGTTGCTGGTAAAGTTGCTCGATGGAGGGCATCTTGGTTCAGTCCACGGGAGCAAACAAGACACTTCTTCACAGAGTTAAGTACAGGTCAGCACTCAAAGTACAGGTCACCACTCAAGAGCACACAAACTCAAGAGCACACAAACGCATTGCTGAACTCAACAGGATGTATGGGAAGGCACCATCAATGATCAGCTCCATTGTGGCAAAGAGAAAAGAAATCATGGAAGCCGATGTTGTGAAAGGGGTGAATTCAATAACCAAACAGAAATCCCGAACAATTGAAGAAGTGGAGAAGTTGTTGGTGTGGATCAGAGAGAAAGAGTTAGCAGGAGATAGAGTTGTGCAGTCGGTAATTTGTGAAAAGGCAAGGAAGTTGCATGGCAATCTCATAAAGAAACTGCCTGAAACAAGTGCTGATGTTGGTGTATTTAAAGCCAGCAAAGGCTGGTTTGAAAAATTCAAGAAGCGAAGTGGCATACACAGTGTTGTAAGGCATGGTGAGGGTGCCGGTTCTGATAAACATGTGGCTGAAAAATTTGTGTGAGAATTCAAAAGTTATGTAGAGGTTGAAAAATTCCAACCCCAACAAGTGATCAACTGTGATGAAACTGGCCTGTTTTGGAAGAAACTGCCAAAGAGGACCTACATCACACAGGAGGAAGAGGCACTCACAGGACACAAGCGTATGAAAGACAGACTAACTCTCCTGTTGTGTGGTAATGGTAGAGGGGATTTCAAAGTGAAGCTTTTACTTGTGTATCACTCTGAAATTCCTAGTGTTCAAGAAAACCAGTACTGTCAAGAGTAAATTGTGTGTGATCTGGAAGGCTAACAGTAGGGCATGGGTCACTAGGGAAATTTTCCTGAAATGGTTAATGATGTGTTTGGCCCGAGTGTGAAGAAATACCTCCTGGATAATAAATTGCCAATCAAGTGCCTCCTGATAATGGACACTGCTCCTGCTCATACTCCAGACTTGGATGACCAAATAGTGGAGGAGTTTAGTTTCCTCACAGTGAAGTTTTTGCCCCTTAATGCCACTCCTCTCATCCAGCCCATGGACCAGCAGATCATTTCAAACTTCAAAAATCTCTACACCAAAGCAATGTATCAAAGGTGCTTTGATGTGACCTCAGACATCACTGAATTTATCCTAAGAGAGTTCTGGAAAGATCACTTCAATATCCTCAATTGCTTAAGCCTCATAGATAAGGCTTGGCAGGGAGTGACTTTCAAGACTTTGAACTCTGCTTGAGTAAACTGTGGCCAGAATGCTTCCACGACAAAAGATTTTGAAGGGTTTGAAGCTGACCCTGGTAACCCTACGCCTGTTGTGGAATGTATTGTGTCTTTGGGAAGGTCCATGGAGTTGGATGTGAGTGGCCAGAATGTGGAAGAGTTTGCGGAGGACCACAGTGAAGAGCTAACCACTGAAGAGCTGCAAGAGCTTCATCTGCAACAACAGCAGACCACAGCTGAGGAAATTGCTTCACAGGAGGAGCAAGAGAGATGGGAGAAGGTGCCTTCTTCAGAGATTAAGGAGATTTGTGCAATGTGGAGCAGGGTGCAATCATTTGTGGAGGAACATCACCCTGACAAAGCTTTTGCAAGCAGTGTTGGCAACATGTATATTGACAATGCCTTGCACCATTTTAGCTAAATTTTAAAGAGTAACCAGAAACAGAGCTCTCTGGAACAATTTTCTGAGTGACACTGGTCCAGTGACTCTCAAGCTGGCCTTAGTGGCATAAAAAAACAAAGAAGGGAAGTAACCCCAGATAAGGACTTGGTATCTAAAGTCTTTATGGAAGGGGATTCCCATTCCAAACAAGAGTGTAACTTCTCCATCCTCTCTCCTCCTCCTGTCTTCCATACACCAACAAGAGTCTTCAATAATGGTAAATGTGATATTAATGTTTTATATTTGATTTCTCATTCTTTTCTGTATGTAAATATATATTTAATCTATAAAATAAATAATTTGTGTTATACTTTTGGGTGTCTGGAACGGATTAACTTGATTTACATTATTTCCTAGGGGGAAAATTGTCAGGGACTAATACAAGTGCTAAATAACTATCAGGGACTACTAGAAGGACTATATAACTCTTAGGGACTACTATCAGGATCATAAAGTTCATAGCGGCAGCGGCAGCGGCAGCAACGGTATCCTACCAGCTCTTCTTTCTCAAAAAAACATCGCCCATCAAAACTTGTGATGGCCTAAGTGAAAGTTCAACTACATGAACCCACGTAGACCACAACATGACCCAAGAATACTAAGAATGTAACCCAAATCTTGACAAAATTAGAAGATCTAAGGAAGACAGCCCTGCTAACCCAAACACTGCCTCCGCTGCCAGACAACCACTTAACCCAAGCTCCGAGAAAACAAGCCTTCTCCTCCATTGCTACACAGTATCTACTTCAGTGATACTATGAAAGGATATCGCAGAAGACACAACACCAGTAATAAAAGAATAACAGCAAGGACCCTAGAACTCAACTTGTCTACCCAGCAGGACGCCAGTGTATCATCAACCCCTCTCTCCGCCGCCACCCAAGGAACAACAACAACAACAACAAACATGGCTGACTCCCCCTCCAACTCCACTCCCTTCAAAGGATTCATCCATGATAACTCAGGTACGATTATTCCTGACAATATCAAGGACTACATCGTTGCTCTAGAAAATGAAATCAAAGATATCAAAGCAGCACTCGAGCGACGAGATTCCAAGATAACCAACCTCGAGAATAAGATCCAAAACCTTGAAGAGAAGATTACATCGGGAAGTGTTGATACAGAAAATACTCTAAAAGCAGCTATAGCCAGTCACACTGAACAAATAACAACAATAAATATGAAGGTTGAAGAAGCAATCAAGGACTGGAATCTGAACATGCACACTCGACTAAATGAATACCTTGATTTCCAAGACGACAAAACTGAACAAGATAAGTTGTCTGATGCAGTTATAATAAACAGTCCACACATTCCTAGTGACATAACACAAGCACAGTGCAAAGAAACTGCTATCAGGATAATACAGAACCACGTACAAGTCATCGTGCAAAACAATGAAATCAAAGAAACACGTTTGTTAGGAAAACCAGGAAGTAAACACAGTATAATGATCCGACTTCATTCATACGATAAAAGAAAGGACCTAATTAAATCAGCAATTACAATGAAAAATGGAGTGTACATAAATGAGTGTCTAACAAAAAAACGTCAAAACCTTCTGTTCAGGCTGAGAAAACTTAAACAGGAAAACAAAATACATCAGTGTTTCACGCGAGATGGGAAAATACTAGTAAGGAAAACATCAACAGGACAACAATATACCATCTCAAACGAACATGATTTCTCTACCTTCCTTAGAAAAGCTGACATTTCTGTAACAGATTAAATAAGTGCCCTTAATACATATATACGTGTGGTGCATATAGTGTACGTTACTATCATATTGTACATTATTATTTTTATTATTTTTCATCACTAGCTAATGCCAACTACCTCCAATACTCTATAACTTTCTTACTGCTATTAATTGCTCATAATTTTAAATTAAAAGTCAAATCTTACTCCAAATTAATAATATTCATTTTTTCTTACCTGTCCATTTAATTTTGTTTATCACTACTTGTTTTTTTAGTCACTTTACATTGTATATTCAATTAGTGTATATTCCAATTACTTTTTTGCAAGTACCAAAACTATCTTTTGCTAGCTAGTACCAACTACCTCATTTTTTTTTACTTTTATTGTGCAATAAACTGCTCAATTTATCTAATATTACAAATCAGATCTTACTCCTAAACCAATATTATTTCATAGTGACCATCTGTCCATTTAACTTTGTTTACCATTACTTAATTTTAGTCCCTTATATATTTTCTCCTTTATTTTAGCTTTATATAACTACCCTAGCTTATACATTCACAATTGTTAAAATAATCAAGGTGCTATTCTCAGGTGCTAAAGTAGAACAAGTTCACAATTTTGGCATTATATTCCAAAGCTCATTTATTTTATAGTAATACCTACTATCATATTCCCAAGCTCCATTATTTGATCATCACTTTATTTGTACTAGTCCCTTTTATATTGTCTCCTTTATTTTAGCTTAAAAAAAAAAAAAAAAAAAAAAATACCTTAGCTCATTATTTTACATTTGTTAAATAATTCAGGTGCTATTTTTTAGCTTAAGACTATTTACTTTGTTTTATACTTAATTCTAACTATAGATTCACTACAAATCTTATGATTACAAGCATTGATCCAGATACCAACCTCTTATTTAATGACTTAAATGAATCAAACAGTTACTGTAATTACTACACTGCAGAACAATCAAAGGCACTTCTCAGTGCCAACAACAACATAACTATCTTTAACTACAATATCAGATCTTTAAGCAAGCATTACGATGACCTCATAGCATTACTAAATTCCTTACATGCCAATATGTCCATCATTACACTAACTGAAACCTGGCTAAAGCCTGATACTACAGATGTCTATACCATTCCTGGTTACACAGCCATACACAACTGTAGGCCAGACCAACAAGGGGGTGGCACAGCCATATACTACTCAGACCAACTAGAATGTATCACTAATACTTGCACAAGAGATGAACATGGGGAATATATAATAGCCAAATTCAAATCCAAATACCTACAAAAACCTCTCACATTGATAAACATCTACAGAGTTCCACAGTCAAACATTAGCCAATTTAGTCAAAACCTAGGAAGTATGATAACTGATGCACGCATGAACAAAGATCACTTACTACTCTCAGGTGACTTCAATATAAATCTCCTGCAAGACCAGGACCCACACGTTACTGAATTCACAAACACAATGAGTAACTGTATGTTGCTACCAACAGTAACAAAACCTACAAGAGTTACAGAGACTAGTGTTTCCCTACTTGACCACATCTGGACCAACACCATATCCCCTTTAAAATCAGGCATAATTACAGATAATACCACAGACCACTACCCTACTTTCCTCATAACAACTCTTGGTAAATTACCCCAAGACACTACTAAAGTCACCTTCAGACTTCACAATGAGGCAGCCATTAATAACTTCACAACAGCATTAGCAAACATTGATTGGCACACTGAGCTAGAAATCAATACAGATATTGACGAATGTATTAATAATTTTCTAAAAAAGACTCAATACCTCTATAACAAGCACTGCCCTAAAAAAACTAAGCAGATGACAGCTAAGAGACTGAACAGTCCCTGGCTAACACCCAGCATTCTCAAATCCATAAATACAAAACACCAATATGAAAAACAGTACAGAATGGGTCACATAACCAGAGACCAAACAAAACGTTACTCGTCAATCCTAACCAGCCTGATAAGAAGGGCAAAAAAATTGTATTATGAGAACAGATTATCCAACTTACGAGGTGATATAAAAAAGACCTGGAAAACCCTATCAGAAATTCTGGGAACAAAAAAGATATCACGAAATAGCGAAATAAAATTAGCAAAATCAGATGAACCCCAACTCCCACCAACAGAAACAGCAAACAGACTCAATGATTTCTTCTCCACTATAGGACAAAACCTTGCCAATAAAATCCCAAGCTCAGATACCCCACCAAATGACTACCTCACCGGCAACTACCCGAACACACTGTTCCTAGCTCCGACTAACCCATACGAAGTCTCCCTTATTATCAACGCACTAAAAAACAAGGCAGGAGATTTAAATACCTTACCACCCTTTATATACAAAAAAGTGTCACAAGTGCTATCACCAATCATTGCAACACTCTTTAACAAATCCATTGAATCCTCCACCTTCCCTACAGTACTCAAAATAACAAGGGTCACCCCGATCCACAAAGGAGGAGAACAAACAGAGTTGAATAACTATAGGCCAATATCCAACTTACACCCTCTCTCAAAAATCTTCGAAAAATTAATTCATAAACGAATCTACTCCTACCTTATCTCCCAAAACATACTCAACCCCTGCCAATTTGGATTCAGGCCTAATAAAAATACTAATGATGCTATTATACACATGCTAGAACATATATACACTGCAATAGAGAAAAAAGAAGTCCCACTGGGGATCTTCATTGACTTACGTAAAGCTTTTGATACAGTTGACCATGACTTGCTCCACGTAAAATTATCACACTATGGTATAAGAGGGCACTCCCTCAACTACCTCAAGTCATACCTCAGCAACAGAAGCCAATATGTGTACGCAAATGGGGCAAACTCTTCTGCACAACCAATTACAGTTGGTGTCCCACAGGGAAGTGTCCTTGGCCCTTTTCTCTTTCTCCTATACATAAATGACCTACCAAATGCTTCTCAATTACTCAAACCCACACTATTTGCTGATGACACAACATACGTCTTCTCCCACCCGAGCCCAGTCACGCTAGCCAATACTGTAAATACCGAATTACAGAAAATATCTACCTGGATGAGTACTAACAAACTTACACTAAACATTGACAAAACCTACTTCATTCAGTTTGGTAACAGAGCTACAGATGTCCCTCTTAACATAATGATAAACGGATCACCTATCACAAAGCTAACAGAGGGAAAATTCTTAGGAATCCACCTTGATAATAGACTCAAATTTCATACACATATACAACAAATTTCTAAGAAAATTTCCAAGACTGTAGGCATACTATCGAAGATACGGTACTATGCTCCACAGTCAGCCCTCCTGGCCCTATATCACTCTCTTATTTACCCCTATCTCACCTATGGAATTTGTGCATGGGGCTCAACAACAAGTAACCATCTCAGACCACTAATTACCCAACAAAAGGCTGCAGTTAGAATGATAACAAATTCTCACTACAGGCAGCACACTCCACCAATATTCAATACACTCAACCTACTCACCATACAAAACATCCATACTTATTACTGCACCTATTACATACATAGAACACTCAACTCTGATATTAACCCTCCCCTCAAACATCTCCTTGCCAACCTTAACAGAACACATGACCATAACACAAGGCACAGATCACTCTTTGATATTCCTCGTGTCCATCTCACGCTATGCAAAAACTCAATGCACATAAAAGGCCCTAAAATCTGGAATTCATTACCTGTTAATATAAAAGAAACACTACCTGTTTATAAATTCAAGTCTCTTCTCAAAGATCACTTACTCACCCAAAACCAAATAAATACTGAATAACTGAACCTTATAAATTGTATATCTTAAATGTTTCTCACAATTATATCACATAAATGTTAAACCTAAAACCCAATCTAACTTTATTATTTTTTAAATTCACTACCTAACAGAATACTCCATTCTACTGAATTTACAACAATGCATGCAACCATATGACCTGTCTTTGTAATACTCACTTGTGCTTTATAGTAATCAGTTTACATTAATGTTTTTCACTGATTTCATCATTGCTTAGTTAATCTTAAGTTAATTTTAAGCCAGCCCGTAATGCTATGCATAGTATAAGTGGCTTTGGCATGCTGCTCTTATCTGTATTTTTTTTTGTACCTCTGTAAGTGTGCTCAAATTATAAATAAATAAATAAATAAATAAATAAATATAACTCATAAGGATTTCTGGAAGACTATATAATGGAAATGTTTGATTTTTGCCAATGTTCAATGAACTTTCTTGTGTAAGTCAAGTTGGTTAACTTTTTAAAGTGTATTCTAACCTAACCACTCTGTAATCCAGCAAACTCAATAATCCGGCACACTACAGGTCCCAATGATGCCAAATTTGTGATGGCAGACCTATAATAAATAAGACATCTTTATTGCACTTAAACACCTTGTTTGCTGGTGGTTGAACAACAGCTCCTAGTTCATTGTGCATTAGTATGTCGAACATACAGTCATCACCTGAGTAGTTAACCATGTTACACTGAGTCCATACTGTTGGCCTTATGTTTGTTTTTCAAATTTCTGAACAGACAGAAGAAGATCCAAAGAGTTGCAATGATGTAAAATATATTGGCAGGTGGAACTTATTATGGGTATGAAAAAGTGTGTGTACTAGCATGTTGGACACATAGAGAACATTTGTGAACTACTATGTTGGGATCATAAAGAACAACTGTGTATGTATCAATACTACTCATGTTTAAAGACACATATATCACCTCTACACTGTATCACTCTTACATATATATATGTATATTACTCACCCATGTGGGTGTGTCATTATCAAACATACATATGTATCACTTCAACATATGTATCATGCCCACATAAGTATCACTCCACAAATTTATCACATTCCATCACATGTATCACTCTTACATGTGTATCATACCTGCATACATATTACTTCAACATATGTACTATGTATCACTAACATTTATGACATTTACTTATATGTATCACTGTCAGTGTATTATAACCCAAAATATGTATCATTGTCAGTGTATAACCCAACATATGTATCACTGTCAGTGTATCGTAACCCAACATATATATCACTGTCAGTGTATCATAACCCAATATATGTATCACTGTCAGTGTATCATAAAACAACATATGCATCATTGTATCATAACCTAACATATGTATCATTGCATCATAGAGCAACATATGTATCACAGTCAGTGTATCATAACCCAACATATGTATCATTGTGTCATAAAATAACATATGTATCATTGTATCACAACCCAACATACATATCATTGTATCATAACCCAACATATGTATCATTGTATCATAAAACATATGTATCATTGTATCATAACCCAACATATGTATCATTGTATCATAACCCAACATATGTATCACGGTGTATCATAACCCAACTTATGTATCATTGCATCATAAAGCAACATATGTATCACTGTCAGTGTATCATAATCCAACATATGTATCATTGGATCATAGCCAACATATGTATCATAATGCAACATATGTATCATTGTCAGTGTATCATAACCCAACATATGTATCACTATCATAACCCAACATATGCATCACTGTCAGTGTATCATAACCCAACATATATCATTGTATCATAACCCAACTTATGTATCTTTGTATCATAACCCAACATATATATCATTGTATCATAACCCAACTTATGTATCATTGTATCATAACCCAACATATGTATCATTGTATCATAACCAAATATATGTATCATTGTATCATAACCCAACATATGTATCATTGTATCATCCCCCAACATATGTATCATTGTATCATAAAACATATGTACCATCATATCATAACCCATTATATGTATCACTGTATCATAAAACAACAAATGTATCACTGTGTATCATAACCAAACTTATGTATCATTGCATCATAAAGCAACATATGTATCACTGTCAGTGTATCATAATCCAACATATGTATTATTGGATCATAACCTATGTATCATTGTCAGTGTATCATAACCCAGCATGTATCATTGTCAGTGTATCATAACCCAATATATGTATCACTATCATAACCCAACATATGTATCACTGTCAGTGTATCATAACCCAACATATGTATAATTGTCAGTGTATCATAGCCCAACATATGTATCATTGTACCAGAACCCAACTTATGTATCATTGTATCATAACCCAACATATGTATCACTGTATCATAACCCAACATATGTATCATTGTATCATAACCCAACATATGTATCTCTATCATAACCCAACATATCTATCACTGTCAGTGTACCATAAGCCAACATATGTATCATTGTCAGTGTATCATAACCCAACATATGTATCAGTGTATTATAACCCAACATATGTATCAGTGTATTATAACCCAACATATGTATCAGTGTATTATAACCCAACATATGTATCAGTGTATTATAACCCAACATATGTATCAGTGTATTATAACCCAACATATGTATCAGTGTATCATAAAACATAGGTATCATTGTATCATAACCAAACATATGTATCATTGTATCATAACCCAACATATGTATCATTGTATCATAACCCAACATATGTATCATTGTATCATAACCCAACATATATATCATTGTATCATAACCCAACATATGTATCATTGTATCATAACCCAACATATGTATCATTGTGTCATAAAGCAACATATGTATCATTGTGTCATAAAGCAACATATGTATCATTGTATCATAAAGCAACATATGTATCATTGTATCATTAAATAATCAAGGTATCATAAAATAATCAAGGTGCTATTCTCAGGTGGTAAAGTGTAATAAGCTCATTATTTTGCCATTATATTCATTTATTTGATTACCACTTTTTTGTTCACCACAAATTATTTTAGTCCCTTTTTAATTGCCTCATTTATTTTAGCTTTAAAGAGCTACATTAGCTCATATGTTTTTATTTGTTAAAATTCAGGTGCTATTTTATAGCTTTAGAATATTTACTTTGTCTTATATTTAATTCTAACTATAGATTCACTATAAATCCTATGATAACAAGCATTGATCCTGATACCAACCTCTCATCTAATGACTTAAATGAATCAAACAGTAACTGTAATTACTACACAGCAGAACAATCAAAGGCACTTCTCAGTGCCAACAACAACATAACTGTCTTTAACTACAATATCGGTTCTTTAAGCAAACATTACGATGACCTCATAGCATTACTAAATTCCCTGCATGCCAGTATGTCCATCATTAGTCTCACCAAAA
Organism: Cherax quadricarinatus; assembly: GCF_038502225.1. Lineage (NCBI taxonomy): Eukaryota > Metazoa > Arthropoda > Malacostraca > Decapoda > Parastacidae > Cherax > Cherax quadricarinatus. Next base: position 14,859,902 of record NC_091378.1, on the reverse strand, counting down.
CCTGGCTAAAGCCTGATACTACAGATCCCTATGCCCTTCCTGGTTACACAGCCAGACACAACTGTAGGCCAGATCAACAAGGGGTTGGCAAAGCTATATACTCAGACCAACTAGAATGTATCATTAATACTTGCACAAGGGATGAACATGGGGTATATATAATTGCTAAATTCAAATCCAAATACCTACGAACACCTCTCACAGTGATAAACATCTACAGAGTACCACAATCAAACATTAGCCGTTTTAGTGAAAACCTAGGAAGTATGATAATTGATGCACGCATGAACAAAGATCACTTACTACTCTCAGGTGACTTCAATATAAATCTCCTATAAGACCAAGACCCACATGTTACTGAATTCACAAACACTATGAGTAACTGCATGTTGCTACCAACAGCAACAAAACCTACAAGAGTTACAGAGACTAGTGTTTCCCTACTAGACCACATCTGGACCAACACCATATCCCCCTTACGATCAGGCATAATCACAGATAATACCACAGATCACTACCCTACCTTCCTCATCACAAATCATGGCAAATTACCCCTAAACACTACTAAAGTCACTTTCAGACTTCACAATGAGGCAGCTATCAATAACTTCACAGCAGCAGTGACAAACATTGACTGGCACACTCGGCTAGATGGCTATACAGATATTGACGAATGTATTAATAATTTTCTAAAAAAAGACCCAATACCTCTATAACAAGCACTGCCCTAAAAAAACTAAACAGATGACTGCGAAGAGACTGAACAGTCCCTGGCTAACTCCCAGTATCCTCAAATCCATAAATACAAAGCACCTATACGAAAAACTGTACAGAATGGGACACATAACCAGAGACCAAACAAAATGTTACTCGTCAATCCTAATCAGCCTAATAAGAAGGGCTAAAAAATTGTATTATGAGAACAGACTATCCAACTTACGAGGTGACATAAAAAAGACCTGGAAAACTCTATCAGAAATACTAGGAACAATAGAGATAACACGAAATAGCAAAATTGAATAACAAAACCAGATGAACCCCAATTCCCACCTACTGAAAAAGCAAACAGACTCAATGATTTCTTCTCCACAATAGGGAAAAACCTTGCCAATAAAATTCCAAGCTCAGATACCCCACCCAATGACTACCTCACTGGCAACTACCCGAACACACTGTTCCTAGCTCCGACTAACCCAACTGAAGTCTCCCTTATTATCAACAAACTAAAAAACAAGACAGGAGATTTAAATACCTTACCACCCATTATATACAAAAAAGTGTCAAAGGTGCTATCACCAATCATTGCAATACTCTTTAACAAATCCATTGAATCCTCTACCTTCCCTACAGTTCTCAAAATAGCAAGGGTCACCCCGATCCATAAAGGAGGAGACCACACAGACGTGAATAACTATAGGCCAATATCCAACTTACACCCTCTCTCTAAAATCTTTGAAAAATTAATTCGCAAGCGAATCTATTCCTACCTTATCTCCCAGAATATACTCAACCCCTGTTAGTTTGGGTTCAGGCCCAATGAAAATACTAATGATGCTATTATACACATGCTGGAACATATATACACTGCAGTCAAGAAAAAAGAAGTCCCACTGGGGATCTTCATTGACTTACGTAAAGCTTTTGACACAGTTGACCATGACTTGCTCCACATAAAATTGTCGCACTATGGTATAAGAGAGCACTCCCTCGACTACCTAAAGTCATACCTCAGCAACAGAAGCCAATATGTGTACACAAATGGGGCAAACTCTTCTGCACAGCCAATTACAGTTGGTGTCCCACAGGGAAGTGTCCTAGGCCCTCTTCTCTTTCTCATATACATAAATAACCTACCAAATGCATCGCAACTACTCAAACCCACACTATTTGCAGATGACACTACATAAGTCTACTCTCACCCGAGCCCAGTCGTGCTAGCCAATACTGTAAATACCGAATTACAGAAAATATCAACCTGGATGAGGACCAACAAACTTTCTCTAAACATTGACAAAACCTACTACATTTAGTTTGGTAACAGAGCTACAGATGTGTCTCTTAACATAATGATAAATGGATCACCTATCACAAAACTCACAGAGGGAAAATTCTTAGGAATCCACCTTGATAATAGACTCAAATTTCAAACACATATACAACAAATTTCCCAAAAAATTTCCAAGACCGTAGGCATATTATCGAAGATACGGTACTATGTTCCACAATCAGCCCTCCTGGCCCTATATCACTCACTTATTTACCCCTATCTCACCTATGGAACTTGTGCATGGGGCTCAACAACAATAAACCATCTCAGACCACTAATCACCCAACAAAAGGCTGCAGTCCGAATTATAGCAAATTCCCACCACAGACAGCACACTCCACCAATATTCAAAACTCTAAACCTACTCACAATACAAAACATCCATACTTATTACTGCACCTACCATATACATAGAACACTTAACTCTGACATAAACCCTCCCCTCAAACATCTCCTTTCCAACCTCAACAGAACACATGACCATAACACAAGGCACAGATTTTCCTTGTGTCCATCTCACGCTATGCAAAAACTCAATGCACATAAAAGGCCCTAAAATCTGGAATTCAATACCTGTAAATATAAAAGAAACACTGTTTATAAATTCAAGTCTCTTCTCAAAAATCACTTACTCACCCACAACTAAATAAATACTGAATAATTGTATCTTATAAATTGTATCTCATATATGTATCTCATCATTGTATCTTATAAATGTCAACCTGTGACCCAATCAAACTTTGTTACTAATTAACTTCATTACCTAACAGAATACTCCATTCTACTGATTACACAGCATCACAGTAAATGACCATATGACCTGTCTTTGTAATACTCATTTGTACTAAATTGTTATCTGTTTTACAATAATTTTTGTACCACTGAATATATCACTGCTTAGTTAATCTCAAGTTAATTTTAAGCCTGCCCATAATGCTCTGCATACAAGGGACTTTGGCATGCTGCACTTTAAAAATTGTATTCCTTGTACTTCTCTGTATCATATTCAAATTAATAAATAAATAAATAAAAAATAAATGAATAACCCAACATATATATCATTGTCAGTGAATCATAACCCAACATATGTATCATTGTATCATAACCCAATATATGTATCATTGTATCATAACCCAACATATGTATCATTGCATCATAACCCAACATATGTATCATTGCATCATAACCCAACATATGTATCATTGTATCATAACCCAACCTACTACATTATGTTTGGTAGCAGAGCAGGAGATGCGCAAATTAACATTAAGATCGACAACACTCTAATTGCCAGGCATAATGAGGGCAAATTCCTAGGCCTATACCTTGACAACAACCTGAACTTCAGCACCCATATCCAACACATAACCAAAAATGTATCCAAAACTGTTGGGATCCTCTCCAAGATACGATACTACGTGCCGCAAACTGCCCTTCTCACACTGTACCATTCACTTATGTATCCATACCTCACCTATGTTATCTGTGCTTGGGGTTCAACTGCAGCAACACACCTAAAAATAATAACCCAACAAAAAGCCGCAGTATGAATAATCACTAAATCCCATCCCTGGCAACACCCCCCCCCACTCTTCATAGATCTAAACTTACTCCCTGTTCAGTACATCCACACTTACTACTGTGCAATCTACATCTACAGGACCTTAAATTCCAATATTAACCTTGACCTAAAACGCTTTTGTGATAGTTGTGACAAAACCCACAGGCACAACACCAGACACAAACATCTCTATGACATTCCCCGTGTCCGACTAAACCTTTACAAAAATTCAATGTACGTCAAAGGCCCTAAAATCTGGAACACCCTACCTGAAAATTCTAAAACTGCAGACACATTCATCACCTTCAAAACTACCATCAGAAAACATCTTATCTCCCTGATACACCCTGTCAACTAATTACACGAATACCGCCTGGTGGTTAACACTTACACTCACTCACCCATTTGACCATAAACAGAAATATCAATCTCAATCTCAAAATAATGAATCTTAACTAGTCATAAGTTGGCCTGTGATACTCCAATACTGAAACTATGAATAGTGCCAAAACAAAAGCATTCACATTGCTAAACTCACAAACTAGTATTTAGTCACTTAGCCATAATACCAACTTACCTCATAATTTTGTAATATTTTAAACTTAAGATTTAATTTAAGTCTGCCCGAAATGCCTAGCCATGCTAGGTGTTCTAGTGGTACACTCTGTAATTATTATTTCACTACATGTAAACCACACAATAACCAAATTCTGTAAACTCAGCATTGTAATCCTTATAGAGAATAAACTTTGAATTGAATTGAATTGAATTGAATTGTATCATAACCCGACATATGTATTATTGTATCATAACCCAACATATGTAACATTGTATCAAAACCCAACATATGTATCGTTGAATCATAACCCAACATATGTATCATTGTATCATAACCCTGCATATGTAACATTGCATAATAAAGCAACATATGTATCATTGTATCGTAACCCAACATATGTATCGTCAGTGAATCATAACCCAACATATGTATCATTGTATCATAACCCAACATATGTATCATTGTATCATAACCCAACATATGTATCATTGTATCATAACCCAACATATGTACCATTGTATCATAACCCAACATATGTACCATTGTATCATAAAGCAACATATGTATCATTGTATCGTAACCCAACATATGTATCATTGTCAGTAAATCATAACCCAACATATGTATCATTGTATCATAACCCAACATATGTGTCATTGTATCATAACCCAACATATGTATCATTGTGTCATAACCCAACAAATGTACCATTGTATCATAACCCAACATATGTATCATTGTATCATAAAGCAACATATGTATCATTGTATCATAAAGCAACATATGTATCACTGTATCATAACCCAACATATGTATCATTGTATCATAACCCAACATATGTATCATTGTATCATAACCCAACATATGTATCTTTGTATCATAACCCAACATATGTATCATTGTATCATAAAACTTATGTATCATTGTATCATAAAACAAAATATGCATCACTTACATTGGTGTCCTTGATGTATGACAAGCAGTGGTAAACCCGCAGGGGCGGGGATGGGAGGCACAAATAAAGCAGACAGTTTGTATAGGAGTGAGGCTGGTTCATTACCATTGTAACTAGTTCAGCTATCATAACTTTGGGGCCCAGTACCTGGACCCATTATGTAATCTTTTGACTACCACCCACAGGATGGGTATGGGGTGACTACCGCCCACAGGATGGGTATGGGGTGACTACCGCCCACAGGATGGGTATGGGGTGACTACCACCCACAGGATGAGTATGGGGTGACTACCGCCCACAGGATGGGTATGGGGTGACTACCGCCCACAGGATGGGTATGGGGTGACTACCGCCCACAGGATGGGTATGGGGTGACTACCGCCCACAGGATGGGTATGGGGTGACTACCACCCACAGGATGAGTATGGGGTGACTACCGCCCACAGGATGGGTATGGGGTGACTACCGCCCACAGGATGGGTATGGGGTGACTACCGCCCACAGGATGGGTATGGGGTGACTACCGCCCACAGGATGGGTATGGGGTGACTACCGCCCACAGGATAGTTGTGGGGAGACTACCGCTCACAGGATGGGTATGGGGTGACTACCGCCCACAGGATGGGTATGGGGTGACTACCGCCCACAGGATGGGTATGGGGTGACTACCACCCACAGGATGGGTATGGGCTGACTACCGCCCACAGGATGGGTATGGGGTGACTACCGCCCACAGGATGGGTATTGGGAAACTACAGCTCACAGGATGGGTATGGGGTGACTTCCGCCCACTGGGTGGGTATGGGTCATAAACGTATTAAACTAACTGTTGTTATTGTTGTGTTTTATAGGGCCAGTGACAACGTCCGCCGTATTGAACCCGACCTTCAAGCGCTGGGATGACCAACCTCCAACATAGTGCAAGTTGACTAATAACTCACCTTATTATATGTCTGGACGGTAAAGTTACTCCACTTTTGAGGTGGAGTTAAGACTGCACCTCGAGTGTGATCAACTTTGTGGCTCATTCCCTCCACCACAATGATAATAAGTCTCTTTGTAAGAAAGTAAGCAAGTAAGTAAATAAGTAAATTTATTCAGGTATACACAAATACAGTTACATAGATCATCATACATAGCAGCATATGTGTAGAGAACCTGGGATAACCCAAAAAAGTCAGACATAGTGACTTATTTTCATTGTGGTCCCTTTACCTTATTATAATAATATAAAGGAGGTAATATTGTGAAAATTTGTGTGGACTGCCTCCAAGTGAGTCGCCTACCCTGGCAAACTCTGTTGACACCGAGCTCTGAGGTGGGTACCTCAGCCTCACAAGTGGCTTATAGGACAGATTTTCACAAATGATTGGTATTGCAAGAAACCTCGCCTGCATGCACGTATAAAGGACTAACTTACTTGGTGTTGCAGCATATATCCTGATCTTCACTTCCTTAAGCTAGCCTTAGCCCCTTTGGACTCCCCCTCAGGAGCCACGTGCAACCGGGAGCATTAATTCCTGCAATATTCAATCGTAATTAGTGTCCTGCCTGCACCTCAGAAATTCCTATATCCAAGAGGGTATGTATCCCCTAGTATAACTATGCAGACTCAGACCCTAGCTTCAGACGGCTCTGAGACTCTGGTACTTACTGGGCATGCTCTCTCTGTTGCACACCGGGCCCACAGTTAAACTCACCCACGATCTCCCAAGACACTGGCCAGAATCTACGAGAAAAAGGTGAGGGTCTTGTCTTACTGTAAGGGCCTGACGGAGGTCATCTACGGTACATCGAGGTGCCTCTACCCGATTTCCCCCGGGTCTCAGATGTGAAGACATGTGGGGGCGCCGTCTGTTGTTCACGGCACGTCTTGTCTTGATGGTGTCTGTCGTAAGAAGGACGCTATTCTGTCTTTGTGACCCGCGCCTCGTCATTCAAGCTAGGGCTGCCAGTTCTCCCTAGCTAACTTATCCTAGTGTTTGCCTACATTAACGGCCTATTACTACCTATGTTAAGGTCTTAGGTCTACATTATTATTATCTACATTTGCCTTAGTAAACCTAATATTAATATACTATCAGTAGAACTACCTACTCCTTCCCTGAAGGGTAAATCTATAAATAAGCTTACCAACAATCGCCAACCAGAGAATGCTTTGTTTGTTTGGGAGGGTTTAAGGGCCGCCCGGCTCAGCCATCCCATACAGCCATGCTGGATCTGCTGTGGAACTTTAGGGACCAAATAAATTTCCACATCCTCCCGCCGGCAAAGGTAGGCGCTAAGTCTAAATCAAGTTCACCTTCCGCAAGTCCCCATGGTGGACCCTGGACACGAGTGCCATCCGGCCACTCTCGTCGAGCAGACTCCGGTTTAACTTCAACCATCCAGTTTCCCCTGTGTGGACCTCTGGGGGTGTAAACTTGTTGGTTCCGGTGGTCTTAGCACCCTTTCCCTTAACTTTAACATCTTTCGCATGTCTAGCCTTGACTGAGCAGCTCTGTACTTTCCCACCCAGTGGCCCACATGCCCTGGTAGCCTTTCCTCCCACTGTTACGAGGTTCCCTGGATTTAAAGACAATCTATCTCCCTCTTTACGTACCCTGTAAAAGTGTTTTCCCAAGGTGGCCGAGTGTTCGTCACTCCCTACCTGGTTCAGCTCCCCTGGCGGTTCATCGTGTATACTGGTACTCATTATCACTACTCCCCCAGCTATCATGGGGACAGCTTCTCCTCTATCTGGCGTGGCAGGGAATTCAGGTGGAATCCTGCCGCCTATGATGTATCCTACTGGGGATCTGTATAAACCAATTCCTTCCTTAAACGTCCGTCGTGTAGACAGGAAGTCATCTATATGATTGGCTCCCACCAGGATACCTACATTTCTGACCGTGTCAGTGGTAATTCCCTGGTCTGCCAGCTTCACGTCAAGGTCTTTCAATCGCTTAGCTGCTGCAGCAAGACCTCTCGCTGTAATTGCCCTGGGTAATGTCTCTACCACCAAGGCTGTAATGTCTCTGCGATGTCCACCTAATTTGACTGTGACATCCACCACATCATAAGATTTGGGTGGGACCTGACTTACAGCCCCTCCCAACATCATACTAACTTTCTTTGTGGCCTTCAACTTTAATTTAGCCACCAACTTCTTTGTTATCAAGGATACTTGTGCTCCTGGGTCAAAGAATAATCGGGTTGTTTCGGACCTTTGCCATGACTGTAGGTAGGGCAGCACCTCCGTGATTCTCACTCGGATTAGAGACTTCACTCCCACTAATCACGCTGGCTACCATTTCAGGCTCGGACTCACTTTCTATCTCTAACTGAGAGATATCCCTACTAGCTTGGGGTTCCCTTAAATTATTGGGACATAGTGCAGTATGGTGCTTACCTTTGCAACAGACTCGACACTCACTGAGCTGGGTGCCACAGTCTCTCGCATAGTGTTCCCCACAACACTTGAAGCAGAGTCTCAACTCCCTTAGTCTCTGTTGCCTACTGCTCAGTGTTATATACTCCGAGCAACTCGTGCTAGAGTGTTCGCCTTCACAGAACACGCATATTCTGGCATGAGTGCCTCTAAGGCTCTGCTTAGAGGTTCTTACCTTAGACACCTCTTTACCATAGTACACTCCAACGTTAGTCGTACGAGCTTTAGACTGATCTCTTGAGATCTTTGAGTGACTGGGTTTTTATGTGGCGATGGTGGTGACTCTTCTCTCACACCTATACTCAAATGAGAAACGAGATCTCCCAACCCCTCAACGATCTGTTGCATCGTGAACCTATTCATCTGATATTTTAAGTGTAACTCATGCACTGTAGTGCCAGCCAGTTTCCTCTGAATCACCTGACTGATGAACCATTCCGACTTACCCCAATCATGTAAATCTTTAAGACTATTCGTCAAACTCATAACTTCGATTCGGAACTTCTCTAGGCTCTGACGATCATGGGGACAAGCCTCTAGATCCAACAACCGATAAAGTATAGCTACCTTTATCTCCTCAGTGTTGCCAAACGTGTCCTTTAATTGGTCTTTGGCATGTTGGTAATTGGTGTCGGTGGTTTGGTAATGCCGGACCAAGTCCAAGGCTTTACCCTTGAGCTGTGAACGTAAATATTGTAACTTGACGGCATCTGACAAATTATCTCTGTCATCTGTCTGGGCTTTAAACTGATCCCAGAAAGCAATGTACTCTGTTAAGGTTCCGTCAAACGTTGGTAAATTCAACTGGGGCAATCTGGGCAACACATTAACAGGCGTGCTGTTGTTCGTGTTCCTTGAAACATTTGCTGCCCCTGCTGTTCCGGCCTTCAAAGTCTTTATTAACTGCCTGCAGAGTCTCAACTCTGCTTTACACTCTGCCCTTCGTTCGTCATAGTCCGTCCGTGCTACTTCGACTGTATATTCAGCCTCACCTGTAGTATAGGCCTCTGTCTCATAAAGGATAAATGATCTCTCAAAGGCCTCCAGTCTTTGCTCCAAAGGTTTCAGGCAACTCTCTAGTTCCTCCCAGTCTACGTCTGGATCTTGCCTGACCGTACGACACTCCTCACATGCTTTGCTCAGGCGCCCCTTATAGGCTCCCATAGACCGCTTTAATTGACTTAGAGCTGGGACAGCTGGTACTGCATCTTCACCTACCATAGTTGCGGTTTAGTTAAGATCACGGTACTAATTTGTACTTCAATTAGCCCACCTCACAGCACGAACGGTATTAGGCAAGAATGAATGAGTCTTAAGGCTTCTCAACAAGCTTAACAATTCCCTTTGTTATATTGACTCTACTATGAATCAAAAATGTACACTGTTAGCTCTCAAATCCCAATCAAAGATGTGTATCGATGTGAAAGCTTAACCTAGTACTTTCCTGTACAATGCCAGCAAATAATTACAGAACTTAACCTAGTCTCAGGTACAATTCACAAATCCCACATTAACATGAATCGAAGACAATGAAAATCACAATAAAAGTGCAGTATACAAATTAAAATCACTTGGTTAACACAAGTAAATTCAACAATTCAACTTGTGAAACAGTAAATGAATAATATGTAAATAGCTTGGCCTAACTGTGCCCAGCTTACTCTGTCTAGCATGGATGGTTGGATAAGGTAAATCCTAACCTAGCTAGTGTGCTATAACTTAAACCTGGCTTTATAACTCCCTGTAAATAATAACTAGGTTAAATCTGTCCTAGCTACTATAACTTTTGTAAAAATTTGCACAAGCCTAGCCTAACTGTGGCTACCTTGCAAATCCACTGTAAGTAATCAACACACAAGTCTCCTACTCTGGATTACTTGTAATCACTGTAAATAATTAAATTCACAAGCTTCTCTAGCCTACCTGGCCTGCCTGTAAATTACTGCAAATAACAACTTCTGTGTATAGTCAGCTTGGCCTAGCCTCTGTGTAACTTTGACCTAGGTGTGCTAACTTAACCTAACTTTTTTAAACTGGTTCCTAACTGTGGCCTAGCTATGATAGCTTAACCTAACTCTGTTAAACTGGTTCCTAACTGTGGCCTAGGTATGATAGCTTAACCTAACTCTGTTAAACTGGTTCCTAACTGTGGTCTAGCTATGATAGCTTAACCTAGCTATTCCACATCACGGTTTTCGAAGGACCACTTTTGTGAAAATTTGTGTGGACTGCCTCCAAGTGAGTCGCCTACCCTGGCAAACTCTGTTGACACCGAGCTCTGAGGTGGGTACCTCAGCCTCACAAGTGGCTTATAGGACAGATTTTCACAAATGATTGGTATTGCAAGAAACCTCGCCTGCATGCACGTATAAAGGACTAACTTACTTGGTGTTGCAGCATATATCCTGATCTTCACTTCCTTAAGCTAGCCTTAGCCCCTTTGGACTCCCCCTCAGGAGCCACGTGCAACCGGGAGCATTAATTCCTGCAATATTCAATCGTAATTAGTGTCCTGCCTGCACCTCAGAAATTACCTGGAGTTTACCTGGAGAGAGTTTCGGGGGTCAACGCCCCCGCGGCCCGGTCTGTGACCAGGCCTCCTGGTGGATCAGCCCCTGATCAACCAGGCTGTTGCTGCTATATCCAAGAGGGTATGTATCCCCTAGTATAACTATGCAGACTCAGACCCTAGCTTCAGATGGCTCTGAGACACTGGTACTTACTGGGCATGCTCTCTCTGTTGCACACCGGGCCCACAGTTAAACTCACCCACGATCTCCCAAGACACTGGCCAGAATCTATGAGAAAAAGGTGAGGGTCTTGTCTTACTGTAAGGGCCTGACGGAGGTCATCTACAGTACATCGAGGTGCCTCTACCCGATTTCCCCCGGGTCTCAGATGTGAAGACACGTGGGGGCGCCGTCTGTTGTTCACAGCACGTCTTGTCTTGATGGTGTCTGTCGTAAGAAGGACGCTATTCTGTCTTTGTGACCCACACCTCGTCATTCAAGCTAGGGCTGCCAGTTCTCCCTAGCTAACTTATCCTAGTGTTTGCCTACATTAACGGCCTATTACTACCTATGTTAAGGTCTTAGGTCTACATTATTATTATCTACATTTGCCTTAGTAAACCTAATATTAATATACTATCAGTAGAACTACCTACTCCTTCCCTGAAGGGTAAATCTATAAATAAATAAGCTTACCAACAATCGCCAACCAGAGAATGCTTTGTTTGTTTGGGAGGGTTTAAGGGAGGCCCGGCTCAGCCGTCCCATACGGCCATGCTGGATCTGCTGTGGAACTTTAGGGACCAAATAAATTTCCACACTTATTATTAAAATTTAAAGGAAATAATATCTTATTATTCTATAAAGGAGATAATATCTTATTATCATACTAATAAGACTATCTACAGTATGAGCATTATTACTTGGAATAAGGTAAAATTACATGTGTGTTAGCTAAAAAAATAAAAAATAAAAAATCATTCCCCTCCCTATCTGTAGCTACATTCATCAGGCACCTTTTGCCTCTCTTCATTCTATGAATGGCTTTGACATGTGCGGGAAGTCTGTTCCATTCCTTTATTGCTGTACAATAAAAGGTGTTTGAAGCCTGGCCACTCACTGTGGGTACTACAAAGTAGTGCTCTCTTCCCCCTAGTTTTATAATTGCATTGGTTCCCAACCTTGACAAAATTGGCAGTAAGATATTCTGGTTACTGTTCGTGAGCAATTTTATAAACTTGATTTAACTTCAGTTGTTTTGCTCTGTCTTCAAAATTCAGCATATCCAATTATTGTAATTCATCCTGGTCTACATGCTGTCTTGGACTCAGGTCCAGGATGAATCTTACCATATTGTTCTGCGTGATTTGCAGTGTATCCTTCAGCTTTTCTGTCAAGGCAGAGTACCACGAAGAGCAAGCGTAGTCCATATGACACTGTATAAGGGCTAGACATAGGGTCCTGCGAGCCTCAGTAGGTAAACACTGTGCTTGTCTATAGAGGAACTTCAGTTTGGCATTCGCTTTCTTTACTACACTGTTCCCCTGACATACAGTTCTCCTGACATAGATGGGTCAAAGGGGATTCCCAGATATTTTACTGAGGAAGCTGAAGTGATGGGTTCCCAATTACACTGGACATTAAAATTATTTACTTTCTCAGTTCATGTTTCGTGCCAAAGAGAATGACTTCAGTTTTCCCGAGGTGTAATGATAGTTTGTCGTCTACTAACCATTTGCTGCAGGACTCCAGTTCCAGTGTTAATACATTAGCTATATCATGTGGGTCTTTACCTGACACTAAGAGAGCACTGCCATCTGCAGAGGAGTTTGCACTTGACACTGATAGGCATGTCGTTAACATAGCAAAGGAATAATAAGGGACCCAGAATATTACCTTGGGGAACTCCACATGCTATCGGCAAAGTTTCTGAGTTTGTTTTGTTGATTTTGACAATTTGTCTCCTGTTGCTAAGGTAGGATTTAAACCAGTCTACAGAACCTATACCGATAGCTTGTAGTTTCTTACATAATATATTGTGAGTGACAGTATCGAAGGCCTTTTGTAGGTCTAAGGTGACCATACCTATGAGGTTCCCCATCGACATTTCGGTTCTCATGTAATCCATCAGATTAATTAGGGAGGTGTCGGTTGAGTAAGATCTTTTAAAGCCTAATTGATAGCTATGGAGAATGTTTTTGTCATTAAGGTACTTAACTACTTGACAGTACACCGCCCTCTTTAGAATTTCGGATATTACTCTGAGTATGCTAACAGGCCTATAGTTGCTTACATCAGACCTACTATTTTTCTTGAAGATCGAAGTAACTCTGGCCTCCTTGAACCCCTCCGGTACGATATTAGTGGTGATGGGCAAATTTATTATGTGAGCAACAGGTGGTGGCCTGGTGGTTAACGCTCTCGCTTCACACGGCGAGGGCCTGGGTTCGATTCCCAGCCAGAGTAGACACATTGGACGTGTTTCTTTCCACCTGTTGTCTATGTTCCCCATCAGTAAAATGGGTACCTGGGTGTTAGTCGACTGGTGTGGGTCGCATCCTGGGACACTGACCTAATTTGCCCGAAATGCGGAGCATAACAAGGGACTTTCTATATAGTAGTATGTCATTGTTATCAGCTAGGACTGTATACCCTGTACATGTACTTGTAGCAAAATAAAGATATTATTATTATCTTTTAGGAACTAAGACGGGATGTTATCAGGACCGGTGCTCTTAGTTTGGTTTAACCTGCTTAGTTCTTTTTGAATAAAGGCATGAGATACATCTACTAGTTGACAGCTATTTGGGGTTACCTTTTATTGGTATGGTATGTTTGATGCAGCTGGTTGTTTACTTACTATAATAATAATATCTTTATTCACTACAAGTACATGTACAAGGTATACAGTCCTAGCTGACAACAATGACATACTACTATATAGAAACTCCATTGTTAAGCTCCGCATTTCGGGCAAATTAGGTCAGTGTCCCAGGATGCGACCCACACCAGTCGACTAACACCCAGGTACCCATTTTACTGATGGGGAACATAGACAACAGGTAGAAAGATACACATCCAATGTTTCTACTCTGGCTGGGAATCAAACCCAGGCTCTCGCCGTGTGAAGCGAGAGCGTTAGCCACCAGGCCACCAGAACCCCTAGTGTTGATGCGACAGATATGTAGTAGGAATTAAAACAATTTTCCATTTTAATTGTTTTGTGGCATACCTCGTTATCGATATTGAATACTATGTTAGACCTATCTACTGGTTTATGGCTATACCCCAACTGTTTTAGTTGTTGCCAGAGCTTTCTGGGGTTATGCTTATATTCTTTAATTTTTGAGCAATATTGCTTTGCCTTTGCTCCTTTTATAAGTCTCTGTACTCTGTTCCTCATCCTTTGAAATTCATTTAGTGTTGTAGTATCCTGTCTGTTTGTTTTAAATCTTTTTAGCAGCTGGTCTCTGAATTTCATATTATCTAATATCTTAGTAGTCATCCAGGGTTCAGTTCTCCATTTAATCCTAATCTTTTTAACTGGTGTAATATTATCAAGGATGGTAGTGAACGTTGTTTTGAATTTTTCCCAGGCATCGTTGACATCCGTGCAACTTATTATCACTGTCCAGTCACAATTGTGTAGCCTATTTACCAGTGTTTTTTTTTACTAAAGTTTCTAATTGACTTCGTTTTTATTGTCCTGTGTAGGCCTATCCTATCTCTAGTGATTTTCCTGGTGCAGTAAATGATGAAATGATCACTAAGACCTGTGGTAATGACGCCTGACTGACTAATGTTCTCAGAGCGGTTACAAAGCATGTGGTCAATTAGGGTGGCTGAGAACTGTGTGATCCGGGTTGGTGTATTAATTAGTTGAGTGTAACTATTTAAACCTAGAATTTGCTTATGCCTTTTGCATAGCCTATTAGTTTGCTGCTGAAAACAGATATTGAAGTCTCCCAGTATTACTGTCTCACAATTGTTTTCAAGTCCGGACAATACTCTGGAAAAGTCTTCTAAGAACTGATCCTGGGTGGGAGGGCGGTAACCAGTCCCTACTAAGATGGGTTTGGTCTTGGGAAGCAACACTTAAAACCATAGAATATCCAGTTTATTGTTGCTTAAATCAGGTCTTGGGGTTGTAAGCTAAGTCATTTCTAATGTATGCACATACCCCACCACCTTTTCTGTTCCTATCAGCGTTTTATACTGCAATCTTCTATTTTGACCTCGTCGTCAGTCACCGTATCATCCAACCAGGATTCAGAGATGAATATAACTGCCACTCTAGTTCTGTTAGCTAGAATTCTAATCTCTGGCAATTTTGGAAAAAATGATCTTGCATTGATATGAATAAAGTGAAGGCCTATTTTCATAGAACAGTTATAATCATCAATATATGGCAATATATTAAAATTAGGTAAATCAATCTCATCATTGCTAAAGGGTAACTGTGCCAAAGTGCATTTGTTACACACAAAATGAATTCTGGCACCATTACTATAATTGTACACACATCCATTATGCACCCATCCATTCGTACCTTGTGCAGTGTAGACACCTGTTTGGTGGTGTTTGAGGTAATAAGAATGGCTGTGTGGAAAATAATGTATTTTCCGAAAACATCCAGCGTATTTTTTATGAAAATTAGTGTAATACATTGTATTAATAAAAATTAATTTGTAAATGAAAATGGAACCAGCGATGGGGAGAAGCGTTGTTGGAACCAGAGTCGCCATGTTTTGAATGAACCAAGACAAACGTTAGTGAAAATCGGAAGAATTTTCGTCGCTCTAGAGGTTATATTGGGCTTAAAACCTCTCAAATAGGAGCCGGAATTGTTGGATTGCATAACGTGAGAAATCAGGCGACTGGACAGGACTCCGCAATTAGATGGAAGCAGGATATTACCTCAGATAAGCAGTCTATTTATGTTGAGATTCTGGCCAGTTTCCTCTATATTTAGGCAGGTTTTTGAGTATGATACACAGTAATCTCCAGACAAATTGGTGAGTGTTATGATTATAAATTCTCCTTCTGTTATATAAATGTGTATATGTAATCACTTATTAATTTTAATATACAGTCCACAAATTCATAAAAATTTTACCAGAATTCCTGGTGACGTATATTTCATTTGCAATTCATATAGGTCTAGAGCAACTTGCGGATATGACAGTTATAGGTATCGAAGGGGGACATTTTTTGCGACCTAGGTGTCCCAAAATTCCTACTTGTCTATGTTTACCTGGAGTTTACCTGGAGAGAGTTCCGGGGGTCAATGCCCCCGCGGCCCAGTCTGTGATCAGGCCTTCTGGTGGATCAGAGCCAGATCAACCAGGATGTTACTGCTGGCTGCACGCAATCCAACGTACGAGCCACAGCCCAGCTGGTCAGCTCCCGACTTTAGGTGCTTGTCCAGTGCGAGCTTAAAGACTGTCAGGGGTCTATTGGTAATCCCCCTTATGTATGCTCTTAACGTGCTAGTGACACCCCTGCTTTTCATTGGGAGGATGTTGCACCGTCTGCCAAGTCTTTTCCTTTCGTTTTGAGTGATTTTCGTGTGCAAGTTTGGTACTAGTCCCTCTAGGATATTCCAGGTGTATATAATCATGTATCTCTCCCGCCTGTGTCCCAGGGAATACAGGTTCAGGAACTTCAAGCGATCCCAGTAATTGAGGTGTTTTATCTCTGTTATGTGTGCCGTGAATGTTCTCTGTTCAGGTCACTTGTTCTATCTAGGCTGGAATATTGCTGCACACTAACAGCACCTTTCAAGGCAGGTGAAATTGCTGACCTAGAAAATGTACAGAGAACCTTCACGGCGCGCATAACGGAGATAAAACACCTCAATTACTGGGAGCGCTTGAGGTTCCTAAACCTGTATTCCCTGGAACGCAGGCGGTAGAGATACACGATTATATACACCTGGGAAATCCTAGAGGGACTAGTACCGAACTTGCACACGAAAATCACTCACTACGAAAGCAAAAGACTTGGCAGACGATGCAACATCCCCCCAATGAAAAGCAGGGGTGTCACTAGCACGTTAAGAGACAATACAAGAAGTGTCAGCTGCCCGAGACTTTTCAACTGCCTCCCAGCATAAATAAGGAGGATTACCAACAGACCCATGGCAGTCTTCAAGCTGGCAATGGACAAGCACCTAAAGTCGGTTCCTGACCAGCCAGGCTGTGGCTCGTACGTTGGTTTGCGTGCAGCCAGCAGCAACAGCCTGATTGATCAGGCTCTGATCCACCAGGAGGCCTGGTCACAGACAAGGCCGTGGGGGCGTTGACCCCCGGAACTCTCTCCAGGTAAACTCAAGGTGTTCATTTTCTAGGTCAACAATTTCACCTGCCTTGAAAGGTGCTGTTAGTGTGCAGCAATATTCCAGCCTAGATAGAACAAGCGACCTGAAAAGTGTCGTCATGGGCTTGGCATCCCTAGTTTTGAAGGTTCTCATTATCCATCCTGTCATTTTTCTAGCAGCTGCGATTGATACAATGTTATGGTCCTTGAAGGTGAGATCCTCCAACATGATCACTCCCAGGTCTTTGACGTTGGTTTTTCGCTCTATTTTGTGGCCAGAATTTGTTTTGTACTCTGATGAAGATTTAATTTCCTCGTGTTTACCATATCTGAGTAATTGAAATTTCTCATAGTTGAACTTCGTATTGTTTCCTGCAGCCCACTGAAAGATTTGGTTGATGTCCACCTGGAGCCTTGCAGTGTCTGCAATGGAAGACTCTGTCATGCAGATTTGGGTGTCTGTGGCTGGCATCCTTGTCTATGTCACATATGAGGATGAGAAACAAGATGGGAGCGAGAATTGTGCCTTGTGGAACAGAGCTTTTCACCGTAGCTGCCTAGGACTTTACTCTGTTGACTACTACTCTTTGTTTTCCGTTTGTGAGGAAGTTATAGATCCATTTACCAACTTTTCCTGTTATTCCTTTAGCACGCATTTTTTGCGCTATTACGCCATGGTCACACTTGTCGAAGGCTTTTGCAAAGTCTGTATATATTACATCTGCATTCTTTTTGTCTTCTAGTGCATCTAGAACCTTGTCGTAGTGATCCAATAGTTGAGACAGACAGGAGCGACCTGTTCTAAACCCATGTTGCCCTGGGTTGTGTAACTGATGGGTTT
The DNA here is from genome assembly GCF_038502225.1 of Cherax quadricarinatus. Taxonomy (NCBI): domain Eukaryota; kingdom Metazoa; phylum Arthropoda; class Malacostraca; order Decapoda; family Parastacidae; genus Cherax; species Cherax quadricarinatus. Next base: position 14,841,681 of record NC_091378.1, on the reverse strand, counting down.
CTAGATAGGTAACGATCTAGCTTCTTAGGACCCTTTCAAAGATTTTTATGATATGAGATGTTAGTTCTGTAGTTCTTTGCTATTGCTTTACTGCCCCCTTTGTGGAGTGGGGCTATGTCTGTTGTTTTTAGTAACTGTGGGACGACCCCCGTGTCCATGCTCCCTCTCCATAGGATGGTAAAGGCTCGTGATAGGGGCTTCTTGCAGTTCTTGATGAACACGGAGTTCCATGAGTCTGGCACTGGGGCAGAGTGCATGGGCATGTCATTTATCGCCTGTTCGAAGTCATTTGGCGTCAGGATAACATCAGATAGGCTTGTGTTAACCAAATTCTGTGGCTATCTCATAAAAAAATCATTTTGATCTTCGACTCTCAGTCTGGTTAGCGGCTTGGTAAAAACTGAGTCATATTCGGACTTGAGTAGCTCACTCATTAACTTGCTGTCATATGTGTAGGACCCATTTTGTTTAAGTAGGGGCCCATTACTGGACGTTGTTCTCGACTTTGATTTGGCATAGGAAAAGAAATACTTTGGGTTTCTTTCAATTTCATTTATGGCTTTTAGCTCTTGCCGCGATTCCTGACTCTTATAAGATTCCTTTAGCTTAAGTTCGATGTTTGCTATTTCTCTGACCAGTGACTCCCTACGCATTTCAGATATATTGGCCTCTTTTAGCCGCTCTGTTATTCTTTTCCATCACCTGTAAAGGGAGCGCCTGTCTCTTTCTATTTTACATCTACTACTCCTTTTTCTTAAAGGAATTAGCCTTGAGCATACATCGAGTGCCACCGAGTTAATCTGTTCTAGGCATAAGCTGGGGTCTGTGTTGTTTAGTCAATCTTCCCAGCTTATATCGGTTAGGATTTGGTTTACTTGGTCCCACTTTATGTTCTTGTAATTGAAGTTGAATTTGATGAATGTCGGTCTGGGGCTCCACGCATACATGTCTGAGCCTCGATTATGTTGTGATCTGAGTATATTGTTTTTGATATGGTGACATTTCGTATCAGATCATCATTGTTAGTGAAGATGAGATCTAGTGTATACTCCAGTCAAGTAGGCTCTATTATTTGCTGGTTTAAATTGAATTTTGTGCAGAGATTTAAAAGCTCGTGTGTGTGTGAGTTCTCGTCGGAGCTGCCTCCTGGTGTTATCACTGCAACAACATTATTTGCTATATTCCTCCATTTTAGGTGCCTTAAGTTGAAATCCCCCAGAAACAAGATGTTGGGGGCAAGAGCTGGCATATTTTCCAGACAGTGGTCAATTTTTAACAGCTGTTCCTGGAATTGCTGGGACGTTGCATCCAGAGGCTTGTAGACTACCACAATGACTAGGTTTTGGTTCTCGACTTTTACTGTTAAAACTTCCACTACATCATATGAGGCATTAAGCAGTTCTGTGCAAACAAGTGACTCTGCGATATACAGGCCAACCCCCTCCCCTTTTGTCTGTCCACTCTGTTGGTTCTGTATAGGTTGTACCCTGGGATCCATATTTCGTTGTCCAAGTGATCCTTTATGTGGGTCTCTGTGAAAGCCGCGAACATTGCATTTGCCTCTGCAAGCAGTCCATGGATGAAAGGTATTTTGTTGTTCGTTGCTGGCTTTAGACCCTGTATATTTGCAAAGAAGAATGTCAACTTTGATGAATAATAATTATCTTTGTTACCATTTACTGGTATGTACCTTATGAGTTACATCCAGGTAAATGTAATTTTCCACAATTTAATTGCCCATTGGTCCTTGATCGAACTGGATGTAATTAGTGAAGTCATTAATTAGTGAATTAATTACCTAATAATTATATGTGAAATGACAGAAGGAGGTGGATGTTAGGTCTACAAATTTACTTAATCTGTATTGGATTATAATTATTACAATATTTATTTTGCTAAGCAAAGCCTGGCTAGGATTATATTAATGTGTATAATATTAATTTTGCTATGCCAAATTCTGGCCAAGATTTATATCTATGTGTAATTGCTAAGCTCAAGTGTAGCTAAGATTTATATTATTGCATTTAAAATTTATATTATAATTTTCTTACATGTGTAATTACTAAGCTCAAGTGTAGCTAACATTATTAATGTATATTTGAAGTTTATATTATAATTATTTTACATGTAATTGCTAAGCTCAAGTGTAGCTAGGATTTATTCAAAGGTAAGTTGTAATATTTACCTTTATGAAGTGCATAATAAAGTACATAATCAGTGTTATTAATTAAGTTGAATTTAGTACATCGCACCATAGGTGAAAATGAGGAAATTAATGTAGAAGAGAAACAAATGGAAGTTAGAGCGATAAAAATCATCATTGCAGGCTAGAAAAGGTCATGTAACAAAAGCATGCAATAAGTGTTTGGAAGTAATGAATCAAGAAACTGTGAATACTGATGATTTAAAATTGTATTTAGAGCAGCTAAAAGAGGTCAATATATCTGAAATGCGTAGGGAGACATTGTCAGAGAAATAACAAGCATCGAACTTAAGCTAAAGGAATCTTATAGGAGTCAGGAATCGTGGGAAGAACTAAAAGCCATAAATGAAATCGAAAGAAACCCAAAGTATTTCTTCTATGCCAAATCAAAGTCGAGAACAACGTCCAGTATTGGGCCTTTACTTAAACAAGATGGGTCCTACACAGATGAAAGCAAGGAAATGAGTGAGCTACTCAAGTCCCAATATGACTCAGTTTTTAGCAAGCCGCTAACCAGACTGAGAGTCGAAGATCAAAATGAATTTTTTATGAGAGAGCCACAAAATTTGATTAACACAAGCCTATCCAATGTTATCCTGACTCCAAATGTCTTCGAACAGGTGATAAATGACATGCCTAAGCACTCTGCCCCAGGGCCAGACTCATGGAACTCCGTGTTCATCAAGAACTGCAAGAAGCCCCTATCACGAGCCTTTTCCATCCTATGGAGAGGGAACATGGACACGGGGGTCGTCCCACAGTTACTAAAAACAACAGACATAGCCCCACTCCACAAAGGGGGCAGTAAAGCAACAGCAAAGAACTACAGACCAATAGCACTAACATCCCATATCATAAAAATCTTTGAAAGGGTCCTAAGAAGCATGATCACCACCCATCTAGAAACCCATCAGTTACACAACCCAGGGCAACATGGGTTTAGAACAGGTCGCTCCTGTCTGTCTCAACTATTGGATCACTACGACAAGGTCCTAAATGCACTAGAAGACAAAAAGAATGCAGATGTAATATATACAGACTTTGCAAAAGCCTTCGACAAGTGTGACCATGGCGTAATAGCGCACAAAATGCGTGCTAAAGGAATAACAGGAAAAGACGGTCGATGGATCTACAATTTCCTCACTAACAGAACACAGAGAGTAGTCGTCAACAGAGTAAAGTCCGAGGCAGCTACGGTGAAAAGCTCTGTTCCACAAGGCACAGTACTCGCACCCATCTTGTTCCTCATCCTCATATCCGACATAGACAAGGATGTCAGCCATAGCACCGTGTCTTCCTTTGCAGATGACACCCGAATCTGCATGACAGTGTCTTCCATTGCAGACACTGCAAGGCTCCAGGCGGACATCAACCAAATCTTTCAGTGGGCTGCAGAAAACAATATGAAGTTCAACGATGAGAAATTTCAATTACTCAGATATGGTAAACACGAGGAAATTAAATCTTCATCAGAGTACAAAACAAATTCTGGCCACAAAATAGAGCGAAACACCAACGTCAAAGACCTGGGAGTGATCATGTCGGAGGATCTCACCTTCAAGGACCATAACATTGTATCAATCGCATCTGCTAGAAAAATGACAGGATGGATAATGAGAACCTTCAAAACTAGGGAGGCCAAGCCCATGATGACACTCTTCAGGTCACTTGTTCTATCTAGGCTGGAATATTGCTGCACACTAACAGCACCTTTCAAGGCAGGTGAAATTGCTGACCTAGAAAATGTACAGAGAACCTTCACGGCGCACATAACGGAGATAAAACACCTCAATTACTGGGAGCGCTTGAGGTTCCTAAACCTGTATTCCCTGGAATGCATTCGGGAGAGATACATGATTATATACACCTTGAAAATCCTAGAGGGACTAGTACCGAACTTGCACACGAAAATCACTCTCTGCGAAAGCAAAAGACTTGGCAGACGATGCACCATTCCCCCAATGAAAAGCAGGGGTGTCACTAGCACGTTAAGAGACCATACAATAAGTGTCAGGGGCCTGAGACTGTTCAACTGCCTCCCAGCATACATAAGGGGGATTACCAACAGACCCCTGGCAGTCTTCAAGCTGGCACTGGACAAGCACCTAAAGTCGGTTCCTGACCAGCCGGGCTGTGGCTCGTACGTTGGTTTGCGTGCAGCCAGCAGCAACAGCCTGGTTGATCAGATTCTGATCCAAGAGGCCTGGTCAGAGTCCGGGCCGCGGGGGCATTGACCCCCGGAACTCTCTCCAGGTAAACTCCAGGTAATTGATATGATTCATACAAATTATATTATAACAAATATGAAGGAGATTTGTTAGTAAACTGTGTAGATGAGACAAGTTGATCTTATGATTAATCAGTATTATGAATTAGAAGAAAGGATTCTTTCTTGTAAAAGTCAGGCTTTGAATAAATTAAAATGTGTAAACCAGGCAGTTAATCAATCTGCTCCAACAAATAAGATGCCTTTGCCAAAACTCCCAGAATTATGTTTACCTGTATTTTATCCCAGAGAAAATTGGGAGGAGTTTTGGTCAATTTTTAAAGCAGCTGTGCATGATAGGAGTGACCTAGCCTGTGTAACTAAATTATTTTACCTCAAAGGACAGGTAAGAGGAGATGCTCACATACTCATACAAGCCTTTCCCAATATAGATGATAGGAGTGCATGATAGGAGTGACCTAGCCTGTGTAACTAAATTATTTTACCTCAAAGGACAGGTAAGAGGAGATGCTCACATACTCATGCAAGCCTTTCCCGATATAGATGATTCTTATAAAGAAGCAGTTGACTTGTTGAAAGTCACTTATGGTAATATAGAACAAAGTTGGTTGGATCTAGTGAATATCATTGTTAATTTAAAATCTCCAGATCATACAAAGGTTTACAGCAGTTTAGAGTTAAACTGGAGAGCACTCTCAAAACTTTAAGTAATAAATATAATCTGATGGAATCAGACTGGTTATTGAGTGCCATTGTACAGAATAAATTAAGCTGTAAAACACTTGAATGGGTCTCGAACAAGTATCACAAAGGTTGTTTTGGTCTGGAGGAAATAAGACTAGGTCTACAAGAATTAATTGTTTAGTTGCAGACCAGCCAACCAACTCATTTTAAAGATGCAACATAATAACTCTGAGGTATCTGTCAAGTTTCACAAAGGGAAAAATTATCCCAATGTTAATAATCAAAATTCATTTCCTAAAAAGAGTTGCATAGGTGCATATCAAGTAGCAGGAATCAGAAATAATGATTCTCCACAAGGTAAGAAGAATAAGCACCCTCCTAAGAGTAGCCCAGTTAATAAGAAAAAAGTCAAAGAAAAGAGAGATTGTCTTTTCTGCAAGGGTACTCATTTTTCTAAGAATTGTAATGCATACAATTCATGGAATGATAAAGTTGAAAGATTGGAGAAACTTGACAGGTGTATCAGATGTCTAGGTAATCACAATGTAAAGGATTGTCATGCCAAATTAAACAGCTGTTATCAATGTCACAAAGTAAGACACCATATAGTCATGTGTAAGTGTCTATATGATAATGTTGATAATAATGATAATGTTGACAATCCTGACACAACAGTAGTTAATGTAAAAATTGCTGCTAATGTTAATGATGATGGTTTTCTAAAGTAGCCTTACCTGTGTTACAGGTAAAAATTGATGATAAAAGGCATAAATCAAAAAATGTAACTGCATTATTAGACCAGAGATCCCAGCGTACTTTCATCAAACGTAAATGTTTTGATGGTATGAAAGTTCAGATGGGAGATCCTACAAGTCTAAAATTATCTGGTTTTCTCTCAGATGAAAGGGCTCAATTGTATGACACTGTTTATGTAAGTGTCAGGTTGGGCAATGAGAAAAAACGTGTTAATGCAGTAATTGTAGATAGACTTTCAGAGAAAATATCTACAGCAGGGCTTAGTAAAGCTACAGAAAGACTTTCACATAATGTAAATTTAGCAACTTCTGGTGTAAATGATGGTTCTGTAGGCCCAATAAATATTTTGATAGGTAGTGACTATTATGCCTCCTTTGTAAAGGGTATGGTAAAGAAATGTGGTGTCACCCTTTTGAAGACTGCAGGAGGCCATGTAATGTATGGTAGGATTCCTCGTAATAATAACTCATGACTAGAGGAAACTACAAATACCATAACTGTGTGTCTTACTCATGAAGTCGTGCCCCAGTATAATTCTTCCACAGAGGATGGTGTGGAGCCAGTGCATAAATTGTGGGAATTAGACAGCATTGGAATAAATGTAAATGAAGAAAGTCCAGGCGATTCTTTTACTCAGGAACAATACCTGAGAGATGTAAAATTTGAATCTGGACAATACTGGGAACGACTTCCGTGGAGACTGAACCATCCAGAATTGCCCATTAATTACAGAATAGCATATGGACAATTAAAGGCTCAGCTCTGCGAACTGAGTAAGACACCAGAATTGTTAACTGCCTATAATGATATAATTACTGAACAATTAATTAATAAATTTATAGAAAAGGTACCTCCTGAGCAAGCCAAAATTTATGGTCACTATTTGCCACATCACGGAGTGAAGAAGGATTCTAAGACCACTCCTCTGAGGATTGTGTTTAATTGTAGTGCCAGGAGTAACAAAAATGTACCTAGTTTAAATGACTGTTTGATGACAGGTCAGTCGTTGACGGAAAAATTAGGAGACATCTTATTAAATTTCAGGGTGAAGAATTATGCCTTTACGGCTGACATAAGTAAAGCTTTCCTAAGAGTGGGTTTACAAGAGGCTGACCGAGATTGTACCCGCTTATGGCCTGAGAGCCCTAGTGACCCACTTAGCCCTCTGAAAACCTTTTGCTTTAGGAGCGTATTATTTGGTGCTACATCCAGTTCCTTCCTACTTCAAGCGACGATAAATGCACACCTTAAACGTACGGGAAGTCCACTGAGTAAAGTAATGAGCAAACAATCTTATGTGGACAATTTCCTGGGTGTGATGTCAACTGAAGAGGAACTGTTAATGACTTATGGAGAGGATAATAAAATAATGCAAGGTGCAAATATGCCTCTGAGGGAATGGAATAGTAATTCGTCCAAATTAAAGAAAAAATAAGTAAAGATTACCCTGGAGATGAAGTGCCAAAATGTAGTAATGTATTGGGATTAACATGGGATACTGAGAGAGATTTGTTAATGTTAAAACCAAATAATTACAGTATGCCCAATAAATTAACTAAGAGAGTTTTGCTTGCTGAAGTTTCCAAATGTTTTGATCCACTAGGTTTAGTGTCACCCCTTACTATAAGAGGGAAATTATTAATACAAGAAGCATGGAAACTTAAATGTGCTTGGGATGAAACTCTACCTGAGGAATTCATTAACAGGTGGGATGAATTAACTGGTGATTATGAAAAAATTCCAGTGTTGGAGTTCCCACGCCAGGTGGCCAATCCAGATAGGAAAAATATACTCCACATTTTTTGTGATGCTTCAAAATTGGCATATGGAGCAGTTGCTTTCCTTCAATGTTATACTGTTATTTCTATTGTTATGTCTAAGACTAAAGTGTCTCCATTTAAATCACGTACTTTACCTCATTTGGAATTAACAGCCATTTATGTAGGTGTCAAATTAGCTAATTATATAAGAAATAAGTTGCAGGAGATAAATATTAGCGACACTGTAATTTGGTCTGATAATGAGGTATCCTTACAATGGATTCGTAATGGAAACAGTAAAATTGTGTATGTACAAAACAGAGTCGCTGAAATTAATCAGATGCAAGAGAAGTATAATAGTTTGGGTCAGCATATGTTAACATTTAATCATATACCTGGTGAGGAGAATCCAGCTGATTTCTTGTCTCGAGGTTTACCTTATGCTAAATTTGTAAATGCTGTATCATGGTTTAAAGGACCGAGTTGGTTGGTAAATACAGCTAATTGGCCTGTACAAAAGGCGTATATTGCTCCTGTTGAAATTACTGCGACCACCGCTCCAATAGTTTGTCCTTCCTTAGCCATTGATATAAATAGGTATTGTTCTTTACCCAAACTAATCAATGTAACTAAGTTGGTGTTTAAATTTCTAAACAAGATGAATATCTCATATAAGTTTTCACATCCTCTTGAATATTGGATAAAGAGGGTACAAGAAGAAATCTATGGAAATGAGATTAAATTGATGATGGAAAGAAAAATTGTAAAAGGTTCCATAAGAGAGAAATTGGGGCAGTACTTAGAGAACAATGTAATTAGGTGCAGAGATAGGTTACAAAATGCTGAATTGGGTGATTATGCTAAACACCCTATCTTGGTTCCCAAAACTCATCATCTAACAAATTTAATTGTTCTAAATGCCCATAAAAATGTAATGCATGGTGGGGTACAAGATACCTTAAATTGTATTAGGGAAACTTTCTGGATTCCACAAGGATGGCAAAGTGTAAAAAGGGTGATTAAATCTTGTGTAATATGTCCCCGTGTGGATGCCAGATCCTATATGTACCCAGGTCCTCCACCATTGCCAAAGGAGCGTGTACAGTTAGTGAAACCATTTGATGTAACAGGTGTAGACTATAGTGGTCCAATCATTTTAACAGGTACTTCAGATGGTGTTCCACTGAAAGTGTATGTATGCTTGTTCACTTGCACTGCTACTAGGGCAGTTCATTTAGAAGTGGCACAGGACTTGTCTGCAGAACAGTATATACAGCTGTTTCGAAAATTTGCAGCTAGGAAATCCTATCCGAGATTGATGATTTCAGATAATGCCACAAATTTTGTAGCAGGTGCTCAACATTTGATAGAGTTAAATAATAGTAATGATATTCTGTCACTGTTAACCCAACGAGGGTGTACCTGGAAATTTGTTACTCCTAGAGCCCCTTGGCAGGGAGGGCTGTACGAAAGACTTACAGGCGCAGCGAAGAGGTGTCTCCGTAAAGTACTACACCGGAAGACAATTAATTTGGAAGAATTCCGTGCAGTGTTGGTGGAGGTGGAAAATCGTATAAATAATAGACCTCTCTCGTACATGAGTGATACACCTGATGTAGATGTATTAACACCTTCTCACCTAATATGTGGAAGGAAGTGTAATAAAATGAAGGTGAGAGTATTATAGTGATGGTGAGTGTATTATAGTGAAGGTGAGTGTAATAAAATGAAGGTGGGTGTATTATAGTGAAGGTGAGTGTAATAAAATGAAGGTGGGTGTATTATAGTGATGGTGAGTGTATTATAGTGAAGGTGAGTGTAATAAAATGAAGGTGGGTGTATTATAGTGATGGTGAGTGTATTATAGTGAAGGTGAGTGTAATATAGTGAAGGTGAGTGCACTAAAGAATGTGAGTGTATTATAATGAAGGTGAGTTTATTATAGTGAAGGTGTCTGTGTTACAATGAAAGTAGTATATTATAGTGAAGGTGTGTTTATTACAGTGAATATGAAAGTATTAGAGCGATGGGAAGTGTACTAAAATGAAGGTGAGTGTTTTTTTAGTGAAGGTGAGTGTATTATAGAGAAAGTGAGACTATTATATTGAAGGTGAGTGTAATAAATTCAAGGTGAGTGTTTTATAGTGAAGGTGAGTGTATTACAGTGAAGGAAAGTGAACTAAAATGAAGGTGACTGTTTTATAGTGAAGGTGAGTGTATTATAAAGAAGGTGAGACTATTATAGCGAAGGTGAGTGTACTAAATTGAAGGTGAGTGTATTATAGTGAAGGTTAGTGTCCTAAAATGAAGGTGAGTGCATTATAGTGAAGGTGGGTGTATTATAGTGAATGTGAGTGTATGACAGTGAAGGTGAGTGTAATAAAATGATGGTGGGAATATTATAGTGAAGGTGAGTGTATTACTGTGAAGGTGAGTGTACTAAAATGAATGTGAGTGCATTATAAGAACATAAGAATATAAGAAAGAATTAACACAGCAGGAGGCCTACTGGCCCATGCGAAGCTGGTCCATGTCCCCCCCTGGATTAGACCAATGACCACCTAGTCAGGTCACTTCCACTTAAGGAAGGAGCACAGCATCAGACCTAATAGCACAAGCTAGTCAGGTCCAACTCACACCCACCCACATCCACTCATGTACTTATCTAAACTATTTTTAACACTACACAACGTTTTAGCTTGAATAACTGTACTCGGGAGTTTGTTCCACTCATCCACAACTCTATTACCAAACCAGTGCTTTTCTATATCCTTCCTGAATCTGAATTTTTCCAACTTGAAACCATTGCTGCGATTCCTGTCTTGGCTGGAAATTTTCAGCACGCTATTTACATCCCCTTTATTTATTCCTGTTTTCCATTTATACACCTCGATCTTATCTCCGATAATTCTACGCCTTTCGAGAGAGTGCAGATTCAGGCCCTCAGTCTATCCTCATAGGGAAGATTTCCGATACGCGGGATCAACTTTGTCATCCTCCTCTGTACGTTTTCCAGAGCACTTATATCCATTCTGTAATACGGTGACCAGAACTGAGCAGCAGTGTCTAAATGAGGCCTAACCAAGGATATACAGAGTTGAAGAACAACCTGAGGACTTCTATTATTTATACTTCTAGATATAAAGCCAAGAATTCTGTTAGCTTTATTGGTTTTAGATTACTGCTAACCAGAACTCCTAAATCCTTTTCTCAATCAGTAGTATTAAGATCTACATTATTTAGTTTATATGTGGCATGGTTATTTACCTGTCCAACTTTTAGAACTTTGCATTTGTCTATATTAAACTGCATCTGCCACTTCTCCAACCATTGCATCAGTCTATTCAAATCAATATACACAATATCATATTCATTACCATGATCTACCTCCTCAAACACCTTAGTGAAAAAAGTTAGTAAATTCGTGAGACAGGAACGCCCCTTTGTAAAACCATGTTGAGATTCATTAATCAATCTGTGCCTATCAAGATGGCTACGAATTGCTTCGGCAATTATTGATTCCATATATTTTCCCACTATGGAGGTAAGGCTTATTGGTCTATAGTTCGAAGCCAAGGACCTGTCACCTACCTTGTAAATAGGTACTACATTTGTCATTTTCCACTTATCAGGCACTATGCCACTTTGTAGTGATATGTTAAGAAGATTAGCCAAAGGTATGCTAAGAAGTCCTCTTTACATTCTTTTAACACCCTTGCAAACAATTCATCAGGACCTGGGGATTTGTTAGGCTTTTAGTTTCTCTATTTGTCTGAGGACCATGTCACTAGTTACCGCAATCGTGCATAGTTTATCATCCTGTTCTACATAATCTATTATTTCAGGAATATCGCTAGTATTTTCCTGGGTGAAAACTGAGAGGAAGTAGGTATTGAGAATTTCATACATATCCTTATCACTGTCAGTGATCTGACCAGAGTTACTCTTAAGTGGGCCAATCTTGTCCCTAATCTTACTTCCGTATACCTGAAAGAACCCTTTTGGGTTAGTCTTTGAATCCCTTGCGACCTTACCCTCATAATCCCATTTTGCTTTTCTTATTCCTTTCTTTATTTCTCTCTTTAATTGAATATATTGATTTCTTAACTGCCCATCCTCTCTTTTGATATGCCTATATGTGAGGGAAAAGTTCAATAGATAGGAGTAGAGATATAACGATAGTTTCATTGCCGGCTACTAGTTAAGGTAGGGTAAGTCAAGCTCCCGTTTTTCCCGCCTTTTTTCCCCCTCCCTGAAAGTGATAGTTTGACTGCCAGCTGCTTGTTAAGGTAGGGTCAGTCTAGCTCCCGCTATCCCTTCCCCTCCCTCTTCCCCCCCCGAAAGGTGACGTGTGGGGCTCTGGTCAAACAGTAAATCACTAGACTCACAGCTCCCAGCTCTACTCTTGGATGACAGTGACGGTCACCTGTCAATCAACGAGAAGAACAGGAGACGGACTAACGTCCTGGAGACGTCCCATTTTGGATTTAATTACCTGTGCACCTGTATGAAATTGCAGGACGTAACCCCACATCACTTCAGCGGTAAAGAACCTGCTTTGCTGTCATCGGGATACTACCCACGGCGATACTCTGTGAAGAACTAGCCAGTGGTGGTCACCAACACCTGCGTCCCCCCCCACATCAGCAACGGCTACGATTTCAACAACAGTGTCACCAACACCAGACACCCCTATATATATTAGCATTGAATTCAGTTATCATTTACATTTTTCATTTTTCATTTTCTTTAATGTAGGATTAATATTTCATATTTAAGTGTTTTATATTTTAAATTTCTATATAATAAAGTGTTTATGCTTGTCTGTTATTATTTCTTTTTCTATTCATTAATTTTCCTGAGGAGGAGCCAGCCTGAGTAATACTGACTGAAGTTGTTACAGGGCTGAGTAAGCCTTCACACTATATATGCCTCTCTTTTGACCAATGAGATGTTTTAATCTATTGCTCATCCATTTGGGATCATTTTTGTTAGATCTAATTTCCCTACTCGGAACAAAAGTTGTCATTGGAGCTAGAACTATGCTCTGAAAAACGTTATATTGTCAAACAAGATCACCTACCTGACCCATAGTCAGGACATCCCAATTTAGCCCACCCAGGTAATTTTTCAGTCCCATGAAGTCGGCCAAGCGAAAATCTGAGACAGAGATTTGATTGCAGTTATCTGGGTAATTCCATGATAAATTGAAATTAAGTGATTTGTGATTACTTTCCCCGAGCTCATCATTAACCTCAAGATTATTAATTAGTGAATCTTTGTTGGCAAGAACCAAGTTAAGCAGATTGTTTCCTCTAGTTGGTTCTGTCACAACTTGTTCTAAAAAACAATCCTGAACCGTATCAAGAAAGTCACTAGACTCAAGATTTCCTGTTATATTGTTCCAGTCAGTTTGTCTAAAGTTAAAATCTCCCATTATCACAACATTTTCATATCTAGATGCCTTATGAATTTCGTCCCATAACAGCTTACTGCACTCCCTATCAAGGTTTGGGGGCCTTTAAATCACACCCAAAATTAATTTGTCAGATTCGATGTGTTCGATGTTTCTAATCTTATATCATAACTAAGACAATTTAAATTTTCTTTTACATACATCACCACTCCACCTCCCTTCCTGTTGACCCTATTAGTGTGGAATAGTTTACAACCCTGTATGTTGCATTCAGAAGACATTTCTCTATCTTTCAGGTTGAACCAGGTCTCTGTAATACCAATATTATCTATATTATTGAGAATTTGGCCTTACCAGCTAAGATATAATTATATAATGAACACTTAGCTGATAAATGACAGCAAATCGTCTACACAGCCGTCCCTGCAGACGAGGTCTAGATGCTGTCGAAACCATCACAACAGTGGGCTGTCAAGAGATACCATTTGTAAGTATAAATTACCCCTAGGGGGTGTTATGTCAGCATATTTCATTCGATGATGGCTGACAAATACTTACGTGTTTGGACTCAAAAGTCCACACCTTACTGCCGATTATAGGTTGATTACAAACTCCTGTGACTCAAGAATTGCGCAATCCCCCGATCTACAAGAAATTCGTAACATACCTTGCTCTTTGTAACGTGAGCTATGGTGTTCTCAACACCTTCGACAGATATCGGTGACTTGATAGAAGCTGAAGTGTCCTTGGATGTCCACGTCTTCCATTGTCTAGGAAACGCACACTGGTACACTATGTTCAACAAGATTCGTCTTTATTGTTCACAATGTATCACAAGAGAAGCTGATCACACTTCTCTAAGTGTTTATTGTGTTGTGTGAGACACTTTATTCACACTAACGCACAGATCAGTGTCCTTTGCTGGTTATCCTGGCGTCAGTGTCTCGTAGTAGAGTCAAAGTTAGTCTGGCGTCAGTACACCACCCCAAGCCGTCACTGCCCTAGCACAAAAAAAAAAACGCTGACCTAGTACCTTGCATCCTTGTCACCTCCTCGATGAAGCAAAGCAGAATGTTTGTTTCTTGCTGTCTTAATCATAAACAACAATGTACACTATCTTTACTATGGTAATAAAGTGGGAGCAGGATTTTCCTTAATTGTCCTGCTAAGTAAGAGATGTATTGTCTCTTATAAAAATACACGTTGCAACACCCCTGCAAGGAGCAGAGGTCATTTGACCACGCATAGCATCTGTGATCAATTACTCACTCTAGCAGTAAACAAGACGCTCGCCCCTTCTGAGAGGGCTTGGCCCCTCTGGGCTGAAAGGGGCTGAAGGGGGCTGAAGGGGGCTGAAGGGGGCTGATACCCCCCTCTTGGAGAAAATTTCTCCACATATATTACCTACACTTGCAAGTAATCTTAGCTCATCTATCTTATTTCTTAGACTCCTACTATTTGTATAGTAAACCTTAAGGGAGCTAGTCACTCGTTGCCCTCTACTATCTCTCTTTGTTTGTTGATAATTGATTTGCCATTACTAGCAACTTTATTTTGAATATTGTCTTTTAAACATATTCCTGAGGTATCCCGGTAATAATTACTGTTTATAACCTTAATGCTGCAGTCTGATTTTTTCTCACAAACACCCATTCCTCCATAATCTGTCAGTTTAAATTCCTAGACAAGTCACCAATTACCCTCTCAATCGAATTGGCTAATGCAACCACTCCATCCCCAGAGAGATGAACCCCATCCCTTGCATACATATCACGTTTGCCAAAGAATAGGTCCCAGTTATCAATGAATGGGAATGCAAGTTCCTTGCAGTACCTGTCTAGCCAGCAATTTATACCAATTGCCCTAGACATCCATTCATTGCCCACTCCCTTTCTAGGCAAGATGCTACATATGACTGGGATCCCTCCCTTAGACCTAACTACTTCTATGGCTGTACTTATCCAGCAGCTCCTCTCTCCTGCCTTCCCAATATCATTACCCCCAGCACTAAGACATATAATGGGCTTGTTCCCATTACCTGCCATAATATTATCCAAGCTGCTGACTATGTCACCAACACCAGCTCCAGGAAGGCACATCCTCTGTCTGACCTTTCTGTCTCTGTTACAAAATGCACGGTCCATATATCTTACCTGAGAATTGCCTACTATTAAAATATTCTTACCTTGATTAGCAGGGGAATCAGTGGTACCTTCAACCTCACTAACCACTGAAGTTCACTCGTCCTGGAGAACAGAGAATCGATTTCCTACCTTCACATCTTCTCTATTAACTCTCCTCATCTTCCATCTTCCTGAACTGTGAACCACTTGCCACTTAAAGTAGCTGCCACCCTCACTGCTGGTGACCATTTCTTCCTTACCAGCTAAATCCTTCTCACACTCGCTCCCAAACTCATCTATGCAAAGCTTCAGCCTCCTATTTTCCCCCTGAAGAAGTAGAATCTCCTTCTTCAACACTTGAACCTGACATTCTAAAACACTACATCAAGCCATGATGCTTGGTAACAGCCCACGCTAACTCCCAAGAGCTTAGGCAGGTATGACCACATGTGACCACTGACCTCAGCGTACAAACCACTGACTACTATCTAGCTATTATTCAATGCAATATAGATTACTCTTGCTCGCTCTTCATGGTACTCTGCCTTAACAAAGACTGAAAGATAGACTACAAATCACCCAGAACAAAATGGTAGAAATTCATACTGGACCTGGATCCAGTAGAACATGTAGGCCAGGATGAATTACAGCAACTGGATATGCTGAATATTGAAGACAAGATAAAACAATTTAAGTTAAATAATGTTTATAAAATTGCTCACAGTGTCCAGAATATCTTGCTGCCAAGTTTGTCAAGGCTGGAAGGCAAAACAAATATATTACTAGGGAAAGGGATCAATTTTGTAGTACCCGCAGTAGGTGGTCAGGCTTCAAACACATTACTGTTTTCCTGGAGTTTACCTGGAGAGAGTTCCGGGGGTCAACGCCCCTGGGGCCCGGTCTGTGAGCAGGCCTCCTGGTGGATCAGAGCCTGATCAACCAGGCTGTTACTGCTGGCTGCACGCAATCCAACGTACGAGCCACAGCCCGGCTGGTCAGGTACCGGCTTTAGGTGCTTGTCCAGTACCAGCTTGAAGACTGCCAGGGGTCTATTGGTAATCCCGCTTATGTATGAAAGCAGTTGAACAGTCTCGGGCCCCTGACACATATTCTATTGTGTCTTAACGTGCTAGTGACACCCCTGCTTTTCTTTGGGGGGATGTTGCATCGTCTGCCAAGTCTTTTGCTTTCGTTGTGAGTGATTTTCGTGTGCAAGTTCGGTACTAGTCCCTCTAGGATTTTCCAGGTGTATATAATCATGTATCTCTCCCGCCTGCATTCCAGGGAATGATACATAGACATAGAATAGACTGCCTGCACATGTCAAAGCCTGTCATAGTATGAGCCATTTCAATAAAAGAGCCAAAGGGTACCTAATGAACGTTGCTACAGGAAGGGAGAATTCAGATTTCTGGTATGGCTAATATACATGTATTACTGTGATCTCATCCTCTCTTTCTTGATAATGTAAGTAATTCATTTTACGTTATTCGTAGTATATCTCCTTGTACTGTTTAAATAATAAGCTTTTAAAGGGACCTCAATGAAAATAAGTTTCTTTGTCTGATTTTTGTGTTATCCCAGATAATCTACGCATATGTTGCTATGTATGATGATTTATATAACTGTATTTATATGTACCAGGAGCTGCATAAACTTGCTAACTGGTTTCCCTGAATCCCTTCATAAATGTTACCTTGATCACACTCTAACAGCACGTCAAGCCATTAAAAACCACTTGCCTTCACTCCTAACATCCTAACACATACCTGCTGCATGTCTAAGCCCCTTGCATACAAAACCTCCTTTACCCCCTTACTCCATCCTTTCCTAGGACGATCACTACCCTGCCTTAACTCCACTAAAGAATTATTCACCCTTCAAATGATACCATTTTTCTCCATACTCTCTAAATGTCCAACCCATATAAACAACCCCTCTCCCGCCTTCTGGATAATTCTTTTAACAATCTCGCATCTTCTTACCTGGAGTTTACCTGGAGTGGGTTTCGGGGGTAAGTGCATCCGCAGCTCGGTCTGAGACCAGGCCTCATGGTGGACCAGGGTCTGATCAACCAGGCTGTTGCTGCTAACCGCCCACAATCTGACGTACGAATCACAGCCCAGTTGGTCAGGTACTGACTTTAGGTTACTGTCCACTGCTTTCATAAAGACAGTCAGGTGTCTATTGGTAATCCCCTTATGTATGCTGGGAGGCAGTTGAACACTCTTGGGCCCCGGACACTTACTGTGTTGTCTCTCAGTGTACTCGTGGAGCCCCTGGTTTTCATCGGGGGAATGTTGTATCTCCTGCCGAGTCTTTTGCTTTCATATGGAGTGATTTTAGTGTGCAGGTTTGGTACCAATCCCTCCAGGACCCTCCAAGTGTATATTATCATGTATCTCTCTCTCGCCAGCTTTCCAGGGAATATAGATCAAAGACCTTCAACCGTTCCCAGTAATTTAGGCGCCTTATCGTACTTATCCCTTCATTGCGCAAGGGGTCCGAAAATTTGAAATTCGAACTGAACTCCCTATGGTGGATAGAGTAACTCAATACAAGGTCACTGATCCCATATAAATTGATTTCTGATGGTTAGTTTTCGAGCAATTGCTAATCTCCGAAGACCGAAAATATTCGGCTGCGCCCGACAAAGGGATTAAAAAATTTTATGTTGCAAACTTGCAATTGTTAATAAAACACACCAAAACAATTTTTTAAATTTAATATACAAACAGACAATATAAAAAAACATAAATGGAA
The DNA here is from genome assembly GCF_038502225.1 of Cherax quadricarinatus. Taxonomy (NCBI): domain Eukaryota; kingdom Metazoa; phylum Arthropoda; class Malacostraca; order Decapoda; family Parastacidae; genus Cherax; species Cherax quadricarinatus. The sequence continues at coordinate 14,823,749 of NC_091378.1, read as the reverse complement.
CTTGTATCAAAACATTTTTTAATTGTTACAAAAATATAAAAAGGAAGCAAATATCAACAATGCCAAATTGCAAAGTGATGCAAGTTTCAATCCCTATATTCCTGAGATTCATTTGGAAGACCAATGATTCTATATTGCTAAATGGAAAGATGGAAGTCTGAGAAACAATTTCTATCAGTCTTTATGCACAGATTTACTTTGCATACACTACACACGAATGACGATGTTACCGGTTTCTTCGTGTTGCTGCAATACTTGCAAGTAAACGGCCTTTGCCCTGCCATTGGGAAGTGCATTAGACTAAGGTCTTTCCTAACACTGTCATCAGGCATTTCTATACGTTTTCCCCTCCCAGGTTTCACTATGCCAACACCATTGGAAGTACATGGTGAATTAGTTGGTGAAGGTCTTGGAGTTGTTCTTAGGATGCTGCCTCTAAGGTTTTGTCCTTTAGACCTTGCAATTTCAGAGATACAATTCCTGAAATACTTCAGTTGCATACACTTTTGCTTTATTGCTCGAGAATCACGGCAATAAAGCAGCCATGCATTCACAACAGCAAGATCAAGAATATAGGCAAATAGCCGCATGTACCAACGTTTTGATTTCATTGGTGTTTTGTAGAGATGCACCAACATGTTGCTTTTGTCAATACCTCCCATGTTTGCATTATAGTTCTTGATGACTGCAGGGCACGATATTTGGTCTTTCCTCTTTGTAACCCTGTTATATCTGTCAACAAGACTCAGAGGCTCGACCCCAATATCAGTTGTCACTAAAGTCACAACTTTGGTGTCCTTCCATCTTACAACAAGGACACCATCATTGTTGTTGAAGCAAAAATTGCCCCTGACCACAGTGTTCCTTTCCATTTGTTTGATAGGTGCCAGATCTGGCTTACCACATCTATTGTCACGTACTGTTCCAGTGTATCTGCAGTTATACTTATCTCTTAGTAGCTTGACCAAAGGTATACTTGAAAAGAAATTGTCAGCATAGATTGCTGATGTGTTGGTCTTGTTCATAGTTTGTGCAAGTACCAGAACAATCTTTGTACTTATTGGAAGTTTAGATTCTTCCTGTGGAAGCTGTATGGGATGTGTGTCAAAAGTTGTTGTGCCTTGATACATGAGTATATCATGTATGAGTCCATCTTGACTTGCACGACAAAAAAGTTTGAAACCCCACTTATCTGGTTTTGTTTTGATGTACTGCCTTAGGTTTCCAGCAGTTTTACCCTTGAAACCAACCATGACTTCATCAATAGATTGCTTGGGTGTAGCTGGAATTTTCAAGCAAGCATTAGTTAGTTCAGTGTAAAGAGGCCTTACTTTGTAGAATCTGTCATTATCCTTTTTTGTGTTGTCATTGAGATGAAACTTGAAGAGCAATATTCTCATGGATCTCTTCCTCATCCGGGTATTCCTCAATCCTAAAAGTTTTCTTTTTCCTCATTACTTTCTGCTTTTTGGCTGGCCTTTCTTCCCTTTCTTCCTCCTCATCATCACTTGACATCTCTGCATCCTGTGCATCCGGTGGCAAGTATTCATCACCACTATCCAGCAATTCTGGTTCGTCTACCTCTGGTTCTGAGTCACTGTCTTCAGAAACGCAGACATACCTCGACCTGCTGGTCGACTGCTCCCCATAAAACAGCCTCTCATGGAACTGGAAGGACAATAGAAACCTCCTGTATAAATCCAGACCACTACAGAGTTCATATATGCAATTGAAATTTTTTTATAAATATTTATTTGACTAAAATTGGACATTCCCGGAAACTCGCGCAAGACCGAAATAATTCGGACTAAAATGCTTGCACTTTTTTCAACTACATGCTACACTCATATTATGCTTCACACGGACTTTAGGTATATATCAAAATATGCCTAAACTATTCATGTAAGCACTAAACACAACAATCAGTACTTACCGACATTGTAGAATGTATAATCCAAGAGTAGATTAGTAAGGGTGGAGGGAAAAATGCGTGTGTGGGCGGAGCCAAGCCACCAGTGTTTATATTTTGATCTCTCAACCAATGGGAAGGCGGCAGAAGCGAACTGTACTTAGCTGAAGAGACTCAGGGAAGGCTTGTGATTGGTTGGAACTAAAGAACGGGAAGCTGGCCGCGCGGGGCACGGAGTATGACACGCCCCCAAAACACGTAATTATGACCGAATTTTTTCGGCCTCGCCATGAAAGTTCTTT